>NW_021620869.1:528951-624778 GCF_004785775.1 Grammomys surdaster
AGAGAGAGAGAGAGAGAGAGAGAGAGAGAGAGAGAGAGAGAGAGAGACAGAGAGACAGAGAGAGACAGAGACAGAGAGAGACAGAGAGAGACAGAGAGACAGACAGAGAGACAGACAGAGAGAGAGAGACTCAAGACACTAATACAGACAAGTAGATAAATATAGCACAATTAACCATCACATAATACAGAAATTGGCTAAAAGCTCATCTTGTACAGGCATACAATATATAACTGTTTCAAAATTAAGGATCGATAAAAGAGGCTAAGTCCACAATGTGGCTTTGTTGCAGAGCAAAAATGTGTCTTCCAGTGTGATGCAACAAGTTTTTGCTAATTGTTGTTTCTTTCTTTTCATATTTCAGGTTCTACTTTACCAAAACTCAAAGGGAAGACTTTGATTATATAGCTCCTCTGTCGAGCCCTTGTCTAGCATGCTCCATGCACCAGGATTAATCATGAGTACCACAAATTCAAATAGGATTTGTGGAAATCAAGATAATGATAGTAATGATGATAATGGCAGAAACAGTGCAGATAGCCTAAGGATGCTTCACCTTCTTAAAGACTATTCTTGATGCAAAACTGGCTTCATTTAGCACAAGTCATGTTTCTGAACTGATTAGTCTCTCATCATGAGACATTTAAGAAAATATATTCAAGAATGGAATTACAGCTTTTTAAATAAGGAAATAGTTAAATCTCATCATGACTGAGAATTCTGAAGATGCTCTTTTTCTCTAGAGAAAAAAAATGACCCATACATCAAAAACTTCTGCAAAATATTTCTTAGTATACTTGCTCGTGACTTGTCATACATGTGAGAATGGGTGGATTTGAAGAGTGCAAGATCAAGAAAAAGACGCGTGTTCTAAACTACTGGCGTGGCTTCATTGAGAGACAACATCCAGCAAATTACTGTCAATGTCAAGACTTTGGGCAGTTGTAATATTAGTCCTGGCAACCTGAAGACCTTAATTTATGGTGATGAGGCTCCGCAAATTTAACATGAGAAAATGTCACTGAAATACATCACAGAAGAAATTTTAAATGTTTGTGGACATAGGGTGTGTATGTGTGGATGAATGTTTATGTGTATGTTATTTGATTCATCCACAGACTACTTTGACACATAATTTTCTAATCTACAAAGATATCAAAGTTTAGAAGTGAAACAAATTTTTGAATGTGTGTATACTTTTAAAAATATGTGATAAGTACATTAAATTGATGGCATAATTCTGATTATGCCTAGTGAATAAAAACTCACAGAAGTTATTACCATACAGACATGCACAGGCATATGTATAATACATTCATATGTGAGAATTTCGGCTATTTTCAAAATGTTGCCTTAAGCATGAAGGATATCTTGTGACATTGGATACTAGACTTCTAAATTTCAGAGATAATGTCTTTTACATTTGTAGACAGCGTTCTGAGCTATTGGTCATGAAAACCCTAAGCATGCTGCTTGTGAGAAGGAACATGAATTCAGAAGGCATTAACATCACTCTATGACATACAAAATTTTCTGGTCCTTGAATTTTAAGGATGAGTAGATCTAATGGTCCTTGAAGACACGGTTATTAGAATTATGGTGCATAAGAAATAAAACTGCTAACGACCTGGAAGCTTCATCCCTACTGGTTAAATTTCACATTACTGAAAGACTCCATTTACAATACTTGGGGAGAAAAATATTGAACAATCTTGCTCACCTCTGAACCACTGTAAGCCACAATAATGCCTGATATGCCAAGATATGCCCACTGTGAAATAGTGAACTGAGAATTATAAGAGGGACCAACTATTTTTTTATTCCATTTAAAAAATGCTCTACAAGGTGAAGTTAGGGCCTGATGTTGATAAATGGACAATAAAAAGTGACTGTCTAGGTCATAGGCTCTTTGGAAAACCTTATACTATTGTTCTGCTAAATGAACATAATAATAAACTTCCCACTAACTTATCTTTATAGTCATATATTATTAGGGCATCTCACAACCCTGTTCAGAGAAGTGTCTTTTTGCAGTAGATAGTGATTAATACATTAACATAACACTGGTCAAGGTACAGTGAAGTGGAAATTTCTTGTTTGAGATTCGATTGTTTCATTTGTTTTTTTTTTTTTAGAAGCTGTCTTATGAGAGGTATTTTGCTGAGGCAGATATGTGAAAGGATGTTTTGCTGAGGCAGATATGTGAGAGAATGTAGTGGGAGGTGTTGAATAGACAGCGGTGCGGCCTTGCTAGCTCTTGGCTGATGCCTAGTTCCTGCTCTGTGTGCCCTCTTTAACTGTGGCCAAGAGCTCCGGCCTGTGACCTACTAGAGTTTGGCATGGCTGTTGCCTCCACTGATCAGCTCCATGGAGTCTATGGCTCTAATCATAGCTCTTGGGCCAACTTCATCACCCTCATCGTGCTTGGCTCAACTCCAGATAATAACTACCATCCTCGGGGTATCCGGTAAAAGAAGACTCTTAATTCTTAAGTTACTGAATAGATTTATATATCAGCAAATACTCAATACACTAGATGCCCATGCAATTAGAATTGTTATCCCAATATCTAATCTTTTGATATGAATAACTACCTGAGACTGCTAGAAACACGAATGTCTGCCGACATCTTACCTCTTTCCACTTCCTCCCTTCTTCCTTTCTCATTTTTTCCTCCTCCACATTCCTAGCTTCACCTATCTCTTCAACTGCCCAATCACAAAACTCCACTGCAAATACAATGGGCAGGAAAGGTCCTGCAACAAGAGGATGTTTTGCTGAGGCAGACACTTGAGAGGACATGTGATATTTGGAAAGGGTATAAGTATAACCCAACAGATAGTGAATGGAGCCTTTGCATTGGTTCTCCTTCCTACACTTTACTGGGCTTTGCTGACCTTTGTCATGACTTCATAGAAAAAAAAGTGCTAAAGAGGTTGTCGAGGTAGTCCAGCTGCTGCTTGCTGTTTCAGTGGACTTACATGAATTTGGTGAAACCTCGTACTTTCTTCTGGATCAAACTTCTGCTACTGATTCATGTTTGATGTTTTGGAATGGACTACTGAAACCCTGAACGCAGAGATTGGAATAATCCCAAAGAATTACGTCTAAGCAGGTTAACATCCCCCTTGTCCTACTATTCATCTTCTTCTGTTACCTCTGGTCAATGGGCTAGAAAGGAGGTTGAAGTGTTCAAGAACCCTAATTAAAGTAGGTTTTGAAAAATCTAAATCTATAGTACAGAGTATAAGACACAATATAGTGCTCAGATCTAAACGGGACATCTGTATCCCTCAAGGCTCAGGGATCACCATGGAAGAGGAGAAAGAGAGATAGAAAGAACCAGAAGCAGTGGTCACTTAAATCAAAGTAATATTTTCTGGACATGACTAAGCTATTTGTATACATGAATTCACAGGAGTTATGACTGTGTTCAACAAGATCAAGTCAGACAAAATCCCAGCATAAAAGAACTAATGAAGTCTAACTCTGAGGTACAAGCTACTAGCAATTTATGGTTCCTAAGGAAGAGAAAGCAAGTTTTCTTCAGGGATGCAGTTCCTGGTCCAATAGTTGGTCTAGCATCCATGTACATACAGTCAACATTAAGTGGACTCAGGACCCAGGGGGTAGTTTTTTAAAAAAAGGACATATGAAAATTGGGAAGTAAAACTGGTAGAAACAATAGAGGAGGAGTTGGAGAGGTGGATAGAGGAGATGGAGTTGATCAAATCACATTGTATGCATGTATGAGGTTATCAATAAACCCAAAAGTAAATATTTATGACAAATAACTGTATTTTCAAAATCTAACAGACAAAAATTTTGATATATATTTAGGGTTTTCAGTTAAAGTCATATCTTCTAGATCTAACCAATAGACTCTATCTACTCTGCCCTGTAGATAAAAGATGTTCACTTTCAAGATGCTAATATTAATAGGTTATGATAATTTCAAATGGCTGGCTAGGTCAGAAAAACTTTTGATCTTCTATATGCCTAGAAAAATTATATATTAAAACATGACTTAGAAAAAAGTAGTCACAAATATAAACAAAAGTACTTAATATACACTAGGGTGCATTTTATTAATTATACATATGTATCTACATTATTTTCTTCTACATAAGTTTTAATGCTACAACAAAGTGTTATTTCAGTTACTTAATGATTTATTTATAATTTTATATGAAAGTATTTACAATTTTAAATAGTACTTAATATTTTTAGGGCAGGATCATATTTCACAATTCAAATAAAAATATTTACACTTTCTTAAAATTAAATCTTATGTATGATTTGAATAAAACTAATTTAAATTCCATGAGTTAAAACTGTAGTACTATACTTTCTGCTTCTATAATAAGCCATTTTTATTACTATTTATTTGTTTAATTATTCAAATTTCAGAAAATTCCCTACTTATTATTTTATATGATTCAGGAGGAAGAAAGAACAAATTGCAAGGTATCTGTTATCAATACCTGAGGTTTACTCTTTCTCTAGGGAGCACAATTCTACCTTGACTAGAACATTGTCATTGTCCAATACTGTTATAAGTTCATAGTGAGAAACTTGTAGTTGATAGAAGTTTCTACATTGCTTTTGACTGGCAGCCTTTAATAAGAATTTTGCATAAACCTTTGAAGTTGAATTGTACTGGAAACTATCCAAACAATTTACATTCAGTTCTTCAACGGCACTGAAAATACAGTGAAAGTCAGGATCCTGAGATCTTGATCTATGTGAGGGAAAGACAGAGTGTGTGACAGGCACTTTTGTCCTATCCGTTTTCATCTTTCCTTCTCTTCATTCAAAATGTCAGCATTTACAGTTTAGCTGGCATTTGGGATGAAAAGAAATCACTCTTTCCCCCAAATGTGCATATGGTTGATTATTTCTTTGACTAAAGTATCATTTTATCTATGCAATAGAAACATTTTAAATACCCGCTTTTCCCATTGACCTACATCTCTGTTCCAGATTAAGTGTAAAACCAGCAATTCAATCATTCTTTATCCTTGATAGCATTGCCTTATCTAATGTTTGCCTTGTGGATATAATTTGAAAGGGAGAATTTCATTAACATTTAAGCTCAGTGAATAAATAAGGAAATGCAATTTGCTTTTGATAAATATTCTAATTTCAGTAAATTCTCTATCTTGTTTTCTCCAAAGATTCCATCTATGGGAGCATGTATTATTATTGATGTTGCAAATTAAAAAACACAGTGGTGCCGTTTTAGGCAGCCAAATAGTCTTTCTTCTTCAATTGCTTGCCCAGCTAACCAAGTTATTTTTAATACTACATATCTTCAGATAATTTAGAAATTCTGCAAAATTCTTGAAGATAATAAGTTTTAAATTAAGAAAGAATATTTAACAATTTTTTATATATTCAGAGATAAGGCAAGTTGAATCAAAAATGGAAATATTTTTAATACAACCAAGAAAAAGTATTTTATTGATTTGAAGTGCCTTTGTAATTACAAAGTTTCTACAGGTATGCACTAGATGCACGCTTTTGGGAGAGGATCAAAAGTCTCAATGTCAATGCTATTTTAGTTGACACTGAATGTCAATTTCATCACAGAATTTGCTAAAGCATAAAGGTGAGGGAACACTTTAGATTAGCTACTATTTTTGTTACTTTGTTAAAAACAGAAATAACACTCTGACAAAAGCATTTTAAGAAGGAACAAGTTCATTTTGGTTCATACTTTAAAGTTACAATCATCTTGGCAAAGAGGTCCTAGCAGCACATGCTTTAGGCAGCTGGGCACATTGCATCCTCAGTCTTGCAGTGGAGAGATATGGATGACTGCACTCAACTAGCTTTCTTGGTTTTGAGCAGATTGAGATCCAGGCCCAGGGAATTGTCTGTCTACTATTAGACTGTGTCTCCCCACATTATTTAATGTTATGAATAAAATCACGCACAGAAATGTCTACAGGATAATGTAATAACTCTTTCACACTCTTGCCTTGGTATGTGGTTAGTAAGTGACTCTAGATCTTGTCAAGTGGACATTCAACACTAGCCATTACAAAGTATAAATGTTGTTAGGAAATTCCTCATTTAGGAATACAATACATTCTGTATTATGTATGTATATGCTTGTGGCTGTAGTGAGCAAGAAGGCAACATCAAATGTCTTCCCCAGTTACCCACAATTTGGCTTACCTGTTCTGTATCTTTCTTTTTTTTTCTTTCCTTATTTACTTATTCATTCATTTAATTTGATTCAATATCTCGCATGGAACCAGCTTCTGTCTTATTTACTTTTCCATTTCTGTAACAAAATACATGACCATGGGCACATTCTTAATTAACATTTCCTCTTTTCAAATGACTTCAGTTTATATCAAGTTGACATACAACTTATGAGCACAAACAATATGGCAAGGCTGGCCAGCCAATGAGTTTCAAAGATGGCTGTTTTTATATAGCACTAAACTTATAACACTTGCTGCCTGTGCTAGACTTTTACATGAATGCTGGGAATCTAAATCATCCTTGTATGGTGTATTCGTCAATAAACTCTAGAGAAAAAAAAGAATGAATGAATACACACACACACACTTGGAATTTATTAAGGTGACGTAAAAGTTATGATCCAACTTTTCCAACAATAGCTATCTCCAAAATCAAAGTCTAACAATCCAGTAGCTGTTTAATCCACAAGGCAAAATATCTCCACTGGTATTCAGCATACGCCAGAATTCCAATATGGAATGAATGTGTCATTGAGAGTGAGGGCAAACAGGCAAAGAGCAAAACCTTCTTTCTTCTATGTTCTTTAAATGGGCTGCTACCAGACAGTGTGGCTAAGATTGAAAGTGGATCATCCTAACTTAAACGATTTGGATTAAAGGTGGGTCTTCCCACCTTATATCATTTAATTAAGAAAAGTGTCCCTCACAAGGGTTCCCAGCCACTCATAATTTAGGTAATGTGATATATTCATGTTGACAATCAAGACTATCCATCACAAGTCCACTCTGTCAATTTAACACATAACTACATCTCTATATCATGCTTAATTTTCTAATGAAAACAATAACATGATCATAATTACTTCTAAAATAATTTAACTACCTTACATACATCTGCAAAACATTATATATTTGACCAGGTTGTAGTTACTCCTAGCATGATATAACTACCCCACAAACAATCAAAAACCAATTATAAAGTTTAGACTATCTGGTAATGTTCCCTGAAGGACATTCTTTTAGAGTCTTAAAACTTAAATATGGTATTAATTGATATTCTTTTAAGTTATGTTACATTATATGATAAAGAAACCCAGACAGAAAACACAAATATCTGTATAAGCAGATTCATGACAAAATATGACAGAAACATTCATGTCATGTATAACCCTTATTTCTGCAACTAGTCACATGACCTTAGCTGTTATTTATAAATAGCTTCCCATACTACCCATTCAATATATCTTCCTCAGCACTCACCTCAGTAGGTCTTGGCTCCTTTTCTGGAGGACTGACCCATACCTTCATTCCTGAATGGTCTGTGCCCTCTGTCATTCTGTATGTATTGGTTTGTAGTAGTGTCTAGTTGACTTTAATCTTAGGACATGGAAGCACCAAGATACACAGTTAAAAGATCCCCTGGATTCCAGACATAATCTTTCTTATGTCCATAGTTGAGAAACAATACAATTTTCCCCTGATAGTCTGGATTAGTCACCAATCTTAACAATGTCATTCCATTCTTAGCTTGTTAACTTAATGGCATCACAGACAAAAGTGACCAGGCAGGAGGAAGTCTGAACTCCCAGGTCAATGTAGTATTTGTTGTGACTATTGGCAGCAGCACTCCTGTACCTGGAACTAAAACTTCTAAGCCAGAAGAACTTAAGGTTACAAGAATAGGAATCATAAATTTTCTTAATGAGTCACTAGGTATAATATGGAATGGAACTATTCCCTCTTCTATTACTTGACTCCTGTGCCCATAGATCCTGGCTATGGGAGAAAACATGAAATAGTAGATCTGATTCAAAGCATATATTGTCTTCCAGGCCTCTAGGCTGCTGCTGTCTAACTGGCACCTTAGGTATGTCAATAAAAGGTTATTCCATCTTTCTATAAGGCCAACTGCTTCAGGATGGTAAAGAAAATGATAAGACCAGTGGATTCCATGATCATGGGCTGACTGTTGCACAGCCCTGAATGTGACGTTAGCTCTTTGGTCAGAAGCAATACTATCTGTGATCCAGTCATGGTGAATAAGACATTCTTTAAATCTACAGATGGTGATTTTGGCAGACGTGCTGCATGCTGTAAAGGCAAATTCATAACTAGAGAGAGAATCATCTCCACGAAGGACAAAGTATTGTCCTTTCTATGTAGGAAGTTATCCAATATAGCTAACCTGCCAACCTGCCAACAGTTAGCTGGCTGGTCACACCAGGGAAAGGTGCCATAACAGGGGCTTACTGTTGGTCTCTGCTGTTAGCAGATTTCACAGTAGCAGCTGTGGACAGATCAGCCTTGATGAATGACATTCAATGTTGTTGAGCCCATGCATTACCCCTATCTCTGAGACCATGGCTATTTTCTTCATGGATCCACTGGGAAATGGCAGGTCTGCCCGGTGAAAGAGGCTGGCTGTCTACAGAGCAGGACATTCTATCTTTTTGATTATTGTAATTCCTCTTCTGCTGGTCAGCATTTGAAAATCATTTGAATGGTACAGAGTTATCTTCACATCCTTTACCCATCTGGATAGACCTGTCCATATATTTTTCCTTAGATGTCTTTCTCACCAATTTTCAAATCACATTTTTTCCACATCCCTGACCATCAACCAACCTTTTGGCTATAGCCCATTCATCAGTGAACGATCCTTCATCCTTCTAAACAAAATGTATGACCAAATGCACTTCCCAAAGTTCTTACTACTAAGAAGATTTCCTTTCTTCAGTGTCTTTCACAGTTGACCAGAAAGGGGTCAACTTCTGGATGGTGCCTGCTTAATGTACAGTATCATCAGTAAATCAGGCTCTTGTTTTTTCTTCTTCCATCAACCAATCAGAGAGAATACCCTAGTTGAATATATTTGCATGCTTTTTTATGAACAGAAAACATTGTAAAAGGAGTACAAACCATAGGCATTTGGACAATATTTTTTCATATTATTTTGGGTCTTCAAGACCTGCTCAGTCCTGATCATGTATATATATAACTTCTATTTAATAATAAATTACTGCTATTCATGACCTACTTAGAGCTTGGTGGGTTGGATAATATCCAGCTCTTGATAGCCAGCTCATATCACAGGGTAATTTGATAGCTCATTGCCATTCAGTTTGTACAAAGGCCCAATAACAGGCCAAGAACTATGTCTCTAAAAAAATAATACTTGTCTGGAGATAACAGTAGAACCTTGCTCTAAAATCTCAATGGTCTTTTCTGTGATTTATCATTACGGACCTGCCGAAGACTCCAGACAGCATCCCTATCTGCCACTGTTACCTTAAGTATCACTGGACCTGCTTAATCTTATGGTCAAAGGAGTAAAGCAGACTGGGCCCATGTAAAGGCCTCTGCCTTCTATTCTGAAGCCAACTCAAAGTCAGCAGCTTTCTTATGTACTTGATGTATGATCCATACTAATATTCCCAAGTGAGGAATATGCTCTCTCCAGAACCAAAATAGGCCCATTAAATATTGTGCTTCTTTCTTAGTGGAGGGAGGGGCCAAATGCACTAACTTATCTGTTACCTTGAAAGAAATATTTCTGTATGCTCCAAACCACAGGACTTTTAACAGTTTCACTGACTAAGAAGGCCTTTGAAATTTGGATAGATTTTTTCCCATCCTCTGATATACATATGTCTTACTAAGACGTCCAAAGGAGTTGCAACCTCCTGTTCACTTGCTCCAAACAGTATAATGTCATCAATATAGTTGACCAATATGATGTTTTGGAAGAGACATGTTCAATATCCCTTTGAACTAAGTTATGACATAGGGCTGGAAAGGTGACATACCCTTGAGGTAAAACTTTACAAGTATACTGCTAACCTTCCCAATGGAAGGTAAAATGCTTCTAGTGGTCCTACTGGATAAGTACTGAAAAAAAGACATTTGCTATTCTAATAGCTACATACCACACATAGGATTTGTCACTGTTCTCATAAGGAAATAACATAAGGAAACCACATCTGGTACAGTAGCTACAATTATATTTACTACTTAATTTTTCATAGTCAATTTTCATCTTCCATAGTCAGTCTATCTTCTGCACTGTCTAGGTAATTATCTAGAGTTAAAAATCAGATTTCCTGCTATCTTTGAAGTTCTTTATAGTGGCACTTAATTTCTTCATTTCCATCTGGCATGGGATATTTGTTTTAATTTACTATTTTTCTTGGTAGAGGCCAAAGGCTTCCATGAGGCTTTTCCAACCATAATCCTTATTCCAAAGATCATGAAACCGCTAGGTATATCTCTCACAATTATACATTTGGGAACTGAGAAAATAAGCCAGGATGAGTTTGCAGACTTCTTTGTTCAAAGGATCACACTTCAGCTGAAACTTCATTAATCATCTGAGCTCCATAAGCGCTCATTTTTTAACAGAGGCTCACAACGCTTATGGGGTCTCACAGATCCAGCCTCAGTTCAGAACCACATTCCAATGGACCACAGAAAGTCTGATTGCTTTCTTTCCCATAGTATATTGTTACCCTTGTAAAAGGATATAGTTCTGTCCTTCTGGGAAAGAACTAGAGAAAGGGTAACAATAGAACTCATGTATTTTATTAATGTCCTTCCCCAAGGGAACCTGTAATTCCATTCATTCAAGGAGTTTTGGTTCTGAAAACTGGCTCAGGTCTGGAAATTTGTTTCACATTTCCAAATTCCATCTTGTTGTGATCTGATGTAGCCTTTCATTTGTTTGAGTATGTTTTTGCTTATACATATCAAACAAAAATACAGTAGACTTTTATTTATTTCATGCCTGAAAACATGATTGATTAGTCAATATCAAAGGTCCATATGAATCAGACCACCATAAAATTCACTTTGCCTATACTGACTATTACCAATCAGGATATTATGAACACTGTCTGTGCTTACCATTATGGCAATTATGGTCACCTCACCATTGGCAATTCAGTGCTGCTACTTGGTATCTGCCACCTTAGACCCAGTTAAATACATTGCATTTATTCTAACCAATAGAGCAGCAGTATCTAGCACAAGGATAATTACATCATCAAAGCACCTCAGGTGTTCTGGTACCCCTATCACCATGTTGTGTTTTCAAGGATTAGTGAAGAACATGTCTTCAGGGCCTTCCCATTATTGAGTCTTAGGTGTTTATTCAGTTTATCCATTCTAGCATTGCTGTTTTTCTAAGCCTTAAAATTCCTTCATCAACACTAAACCAAGTGATATCAGTTATCACTGACTCCTTTTCCCTAGGCCAGCTTTTGACAAATGCTTTAGCCAACGATTTAAACACACTTTTGACACCCTTTTAAAAATGTGTGAGCTTCCATATTAAACCTAGAGCCTCTACTTAGAGGGTCTAACATTGAACTCAAGCTTAATGAAGTTTGATGTTCCTCCCATGATTAGCCCACACGCTTAAATTCATCCCCACACATATTTTCAAGAGCAACTCCCAAGTGGCATTGAGAGACTTATTGCTCCCTTGGAGAAGTGTAAGGATTTCTACAACATTAGCATTTGTAAGAAAGACAGTATTATCAGGTAGAGGCAAAATATTAATTTGAATGAACATTTAAATCAGTACTAAATAAGTATATAGAATTTAATCATTTACTAAAAGCTTACTATATTACATTAGGGAAAAGTTAAAGGAACTTTTGACAATCATAAACTGATTAAGCTTTATATCAACCCGATGAACAAGGTGTTGCCAGTATTATCTTGTTAAGAATAATGGAATTAATGAATGTGTTACGGTTTCAGTATTAAATGCTCTGGGAGTTTCATGAGTTGAAAATGTAGTCAGCATTAACAAAAAAGAACGATGATGTCAATGACCTCATCAATAATTAATCCATTGAGAAGCTCATAGACAAAAAGACTATTACAAGGAATGGCCGAATTAGAAGAAGTAGGTTGGTGGGGACAAGTGACTGAAGCTGTTTCCTGTCCTTTCCCATTCCTTCCATTTGCTTTCTGCCCATTATGAGCTGGATTTCTGTGCTCTACAACGGGTGCAGCTGTGATTATGCGTAGAAGTTTACAAAACTGTCATTTTATTGTTCTACATTTTTATAGAATGACCAGATGACCATCACATATTTCCAAAAATTCCACATCCTGTTCCATAAATATTCTCCATCACAGCTTCATTTTCCTTTGCATTTATATTGAGTTTTTTACTGTTCTAAAATAGTTACTGAATATTCAATTAAAACTGAAAGGTAGACTAGAAATTGCTATCATGTACATATTCAATTATTTTACACATGAGCTTTCTGCCTGCATGTAGGCCTATGTACAGTGCACACTTCTGGTGTCATAAGACAATGCCAGATCTCTTGAAACTGGAGAAAGCTATCATGTTTGTGCTGGGAATTAAAGATGGGTTCTCTGAGAGACCAATAGTACTATTAGCTGAACCATTTCTCTACCTACAGTTTTATATTTATAAATATTTAATTGCTTTTATTTCAGGTTGAATTACCTATTATCTTAATATTGTTTCAAGTTCTTTTTATTTTTAAATGATATGGAGGAACATGCTTTTTGATCTAAAGGATAGATATAAATTCATACTATATAACACAAATTTGATATAAATTGATTCAACCAAGCAATAATCTACTGAATTTCTAGACTCAAATTTTAGAAAGAAAGAAATTTTACTAATGATATATACACATGAACAGTGATTATTATGTGATAATCATAAATAATCATGATAATGACATTGTTATTTCTGTATATGAAATATGACAGGAATATAAGTAGAATTCTATAAGCAAAATTTGTAAAAGCTGCAGTATAATTAAAATTTTCAATTTTTATTTTCACTGAAAAAAATAGATCATTAGTATACTGATTCATAAAGAAGGGAACCAAACAACAATGAGTGGAACCTTCCAGTGCAGTCAAAAGACAAGTGATATATTATTTTAGACACCATAATGTTTCTTTATTGACAAAAGAGTGAGCCTGGTCTTCCAGCAGTTATATCAGTGATATGGAAAAATGACTTATATTTGTTCCTGGGAGAAGAAAAATATTTTCTCTTTATTTTTCAGCTGTCTTATCTCAGTATGAAATTATTAACTTTGAAACTTTGTATTTATTCTAATTTTGGAACACCTACAGGGATGATGGCAGACATTTTACAGAATATAAAATATATACTTCACGTTATCAAATACAGATTAAGAATACTTCTACCTGTTGCAATGAAAACTGGGGTGAAAATACTTTTTTGGGGGGATGTTTTTTAATTTTTTTGGATATTTTATTTACATTTCAGATGTTATTCCCTTACCCCATTCCTGCACCTGCCCAGGATCCCCCTATCCTATCATCTCTCCTTCTGCTTCTATGAGGATGTGCCCCTACTCAACCACCCACTCCACCTCCCCACCCTCGAATTCCCCCACACTGGGCATCCAGCCTTCATGGGACCAAGGATCTCATCTTCTACCTATGCCTGACAAGGCAGCCCTCCCCTACATATACAGCTGGAGCCATGGGTCCCTCCCTATCTGCTCCCAGGATGGTGGTTTAGACCCTGGGAGCTCTGATTGGTTAGTATTGTTGCTCTCCCAAAGGAGAGCAAACAATCCCTTTTAGCTCCTTCAGTCTTCTCTGTAACTCCTCCATTGGGAACCCCATGATCAGTTCAATGGTTAGATGTGAGCATCTGCTTCTGAATATGTTAGACTCTGGCAGACCTCTAAGTAGACAGCTATATCAGGCTCCTGTCAGCATGCACTTCCTGACATCCACATCAGCATCTACCTTTGGTGACTGCACATGGGATGGATACCCAGGTGGAATGGTTTCCAGACGGCTCCTCCTTCAGTTTCTGTCCCACAATTTGTCTCCATATTTGCTCCCTTGAGTATTTTGTTACTCCTTCTAAGAAGGAACAAAGCAACCACACTTTGGTCTTCCTTCTTCATGAGCTTCTTGGGGTCTGTGAGTTGCACCTTGGGTATTGTGAGCTTCTGGGCTAATATCCAATTATTAGTAAGTGCATGCCATGTGCATTCTTTTGTTACCTCACTCAGGATGATATTTTCTAGTTCCATCCATTTGCCTAAGAATTTCATGAATTCTTAATAGCTGAGTAATATTCCATTGTGTATATGTACCCCATTTTCTGTATCCATTCCTCTATTGAAGGACATTTGGGTTCTTTCCAGCTTCTGGCTATTATAAATAAGGTCGCTATGAATATAGTGGAGCATATATCCTTGTTTATGTTGGAACATATTCTGGGTATTTGCCCAGGAATTGTATAGCTGGGTCCTTAGGTAATGCTATGTCCAATTTTCTGAGGAACCACCAGACTAATTTCCAAAGTGGTTGCACCAGCCTGCAATGCCACCAACAATGGAGGAGTGTTCCCCTTTCTGGACATTCTTGCCAGCATCTGCTATCACCTGAGTTTTTGATCTTAGCCATTCTGACTGGTGTGAGGTAGAATCTCAGAGTTGTTTTAATTTGCATTTCCCTGATGACTACGGATGCTGAACATTTCTTTAGGTGCTTCTTGGCAGTTGAGAATTTTTTGTTTAGCTCTGTACCCCGTTTTTCAATAAGATAATTTGGTTGTCCGGAGTCTAATTTCTTGAGTTCTTTGTATATATTGGATATTAGCCCTCTATGGGATGTGGGATTAGTAAAGATCTTTTCCCAATCTGTTGGCTGCCATTTTGTCCTATTGACAGTGTCCTTTGCCTTACAGAAACTTTGCAATTTTATGAGGTCCCATTTGTCAGTTCTAAAAATAAAAGTGTCAGAAAATGTAGAACACAAATCAGACTTTAAATTTTTGAGATATAGTCAGAATATAAAATTTATAAAAGAATCTAAATATAGCTTCTCATACTGAGCCCATAAATTGGGAATTTATGTTTTTACTTTACTAGGTTCTCAGTATAAAATGCTAACAGTAAAACATTGACTAGTATATTTAGATATGACACTATCACTAGCATTTTATAAAGAATAATTGATGAACCTGAACACCTGGATTTGATATTAATTATTTTTTTCTTATCACTGTGACAAAATACCTTACAAAAGCAGCCTAAAGCATGTAGGGCTTATTTTATGTCACAGTATAAGTTTATTTCCTGCTGTGTCACAGGCCAATCATGGTGGGGACCATAGTGGTAAGAGTGGCCTTAGCTGTGGTCACATTGTAACCATAGTTAGGAAACAGAAATGTGAATGCCTATGTTAAGATCACTCTCCTTCCTACTCATTTGCAAATTCTAGTCTATAGGATCTTTGCCTCCACATTCAAGATGTGTTTTGACTATTTAGTTAAACCTTTTCAGCAGAATCTGTCCTGATAAGCTCTCAAGTTTTTCTCCTAGGCATTTTAGGACTTAAGAGGTTGACAATAAAAATTATTCACTATGAATGTTCATAAAAATTGAGATTAAAAATCCCAAGGCCTGGCTCCTTTACTGAGGCTATGGAGCACTCACATAAAGGGACTTATCATGAGTGCCTTCTGTTGAAGTAATTATTTAAAACAGCTACTGGTCAAGCCAACTATCTAAGCTGCCCTGGCTCTACCTAGGTCAGCTGCCATGTTCCATGGCCAGAGGTCACCTGTGTGCCGCAGCTAGAAATGGCCAGCTAGAAACACCAGCCCTGTGACCCATGAGATGCCAGCATGGGAGATAGCTCTGCCAATCTTCCATGTTGTCTCCACAAGGCTGGGCATTGCCCAGACCATCCCATCATCCACGTGGGCCTGGTAGGAAAATGAGATTCTAATGCTTAAATATTAATCAAAGGCTTTATATATTTACTAATGCTCAATAACAATATGTCCATACAATTAGAGTTATTTCCCAATTAGCTAAGGTAAATATAAGTTGTTACCCATGACTGTTCTCCGTACCTGCGTGGCTCTCCATCCTCCTCCTACATCTCTGATCTCCCTAGTTCCTCCTCTTCCTTTTCCTCTTCCTCTCCTTATTGTACTCAACCCAACAAGCAGCTGAAAGAATCAGATGCAGATATTTTACACCCAACCAATGGGCAGAAGCTGCTGACCCCTGTGGTTTCAGCTGTGGTTGAATTAGGGAAAAGCTGAAAGAAGCTGAGGAAGAGGGTGACCCTGTAAGAGGACCAGCAGTCTCAATTAATCTGGACCCCTGAGATCTCTCAACACTGGACCACCAACCAGGCAGCATACACCAGCTGATATGAGGCCCCAACACACATACAGCAGAGAACCGCTGGGATCTGTGTTGAATCAGAGAAGAAGCACCTAATCCTTAAGATACTGGAGGCCTCAGGGAGTTTAGAGGTCAGGTGGGGTGGGGAGTGGGGTGTGGGGACATCCTTGTGGAGACAGGGGCACTGGGAGGAGGGATGGGATGTGGAACAGTCAGATGGTGGATAGGGTAAGGGGGAATAAAATCTGAAGTGTAAATAAATAAATAAATAAATAATAAGAAGCTGTTCTATGACTTTTCAATTTCCACTAGCTGAATAGAAATACAGATCTTTAAGGGGTGTGTGTGTGTGTCTGTGTTTGTATGCATGTATGTATGTGTGTGTGTGTGTGTGTGTGTGTGTGTGTGTGTGTGGTTTGTTTGGTGGTTTATCATTAGACCATAAATATCAAAACATAGGTAGGGATATTATAGTGGTATTTCTGTAACAGCATTATTTGCTATAATACAGTTGTCAAATTGAAAATACATTAATAAAACATGTGGAGAAATATAAATGAATTCAAAGTATTTTTTAAAATCTGTATTTGAAGAATAAAAGGAAAGAAACAAAAAATTCCATTCAGTAATTCATCTTCCTTTCCTGTTTGCATATTTGTTAACTTGTTATCTTTTTTCTGTTGCTTTGTTACTGTGGCTGAAATATTTGGCAGTGGGTTAGATAACAATGTGGAAAAAGACACTTTATCTTATTTCTGATTTTAGAAGAAATACATACATACACACACATATTTTCTTCCTCTCAATGCTGAATACACTGGGGGTATATCCAAAATTAAGTTCCTTATATATAAAATATAAAACTTGCTGTTCCTCATCATATATATATATATATATATATATATATATATATATATATATGTATGTATGACATATATAATGTAGCTCCAGGAGCAGACTACACATCCCAAGACATTTTGATAGCACAAATTAGTCTTGATAGATTTGAAAAAATGAAAGACAAAAGTCTAGATGTATTAGAAGAGAGTTGGATGGAAAAGGAGCTGAGAGAGGGGTTGAATATGATCAAAGCAGATTGTGCTAAATACTCAAAAATCTAGTAAAAAATTAAAGCAAGAGAAGTATATATCAACAGTGTAGTTTTATTTGGCTATAAGTTTGAGTTAAATTATGTAATTTTAGTAAGTAAATTAAGTGAAAAATGTTAGTATCACAAAGGCACAGCATTACATGTTTCTGTCTTAAGAGTCATGGAGAAGTTATAGGAATGAAAATAAAAGACAGAGTGTGATGAAGGAGAAAGGGGATGAGGACACAAGAGAGGGCCAAAGGAGAGCTTAATGTGATCAATGTACATTATTTGCATTTGTGAAATGACATAATGAAACTGCTTAAAATGAATACAATCATTGTTCATTTAAAAGAAATTTGAGATCAACTGTAGTTATAAAATTAACATAACATATAAATGAATAAATTCCAAGTTCCTTCTGCAAAGAGACATTTAGCACATTCACTATATCTTGTACATTGATGGTATATAATAAATATTGAAGGAGTCAGTAGGGTCTTTAACTTAGACTGTGAAATAATGAGGAACAGCAAGCTTATATATAATATTACGTATATAATATATAAAATATAAATTAACATATAGTATTAATTTTGGATACTCCTATAGAGTTGTACAGAGTACTTTGGAATTATGTGATCCATGTAGGTATTCATATCTGCATCCCAAGAATGTATTTTTTATTAAAATAATATTTTGAACTTAATACTCATAAAGACACTCAGCACTCATTTTATTCACAGATTAAAGTATATCCTACAGAAAAAAATAGTGAAAATTAACAAAAAGGAACTCAAACAAAAGACAGTGAGGTAGATTTTCATGGTACAGATTTAAGAAAAGAATAAATAAAATATTAATATTTAGAAACATACTCATAACTTCAGAAAATGTGGGAAATTGTGAAAGAAATGTGTTAAAAAAATTTCATCGCTCTCAGCATAGCCTCTATACCTAAGACTCGGGAAACATGAGAAACATAAGAGATAGAACACCAGAGAGTCTGCAGCAAGACTGGGTTTTCCAGATATGTTAGGGAAACTACACTCATGAAATCTCAATGATATGGGTGCCTAAATAAGACCTGAACAATGACAGCATAAGTAATAAATACACAAATAAATTGAAGAAAATTTGTGGGGCTTCACTCCTTGATGGACCGCTCCAGGAAAAGAGCAATTACTGAGAAAACTGAGAACTAGTCTTGCCCAGGGATGAGGAATTCCTTCTAATTGATTACCAAATTCCAAATGGACAGCCCTCAAAGCATATATATTGGAAGAACACTGAAAGAATTCATCAAGCTTTGTGTGTGTGTGTGTATGTGTGTGATATATATATATATATATATATATATACCAGAAAAGCAGATATGTCATTAAGTAAAGTACACCATGAATTTGAGAGGCAGCAGGGAAAACACAGGAGGGATTACAGAGAGAAGGGGGAAATCAAATTATATAAATATAGTGCAAAGATATAATATTAATTTAATAAATGAAGACATAAAATATCTTAACTGAAATACTAGTAATTTCAGCATTTTTTTCTTCAAGTTAGAATAAAATATTATCTTTGTAAAGAATATTTAAAATATCTATCTTCACATTTTGCAATTTTGCAAAGCTATTTAATGTTACATGGTGGTAAACTTTTCCTACCTAGTACCTCTAGATGAAGAGTTAGAGGTCATTCTTTTCAGTTTCTCCTTGCGTTATTCTGTGGTCTACTAATCAGCATTTTCTTGCTTTGTTCTGCATGACCACTTAGTCTTCCCATGTAATGAGTGGTTAGTGTATCTAGGCACACATTTTCCTGTAGGTAATCTCTCTCTCTCTCTCTCTCTCTCTCTCTCTCTCTCTCTCTCTATCTCTATCTCTATCTCTATCTCTATCTCTATCTCTATCTCCCATCTATCTCCTGTTTTGATATCCCTTCTTAAGCAAAGTCACAATCTTCTTCCCATTTCTGTTTGAAGAGGTTCACCACTTACAGTCTTCACTGTCTTCCTTCCCCTGCAGTGCCTTCTTCATGGAGGCCATGGAAGCTAAAGGATTTTGGCTTTGAAGGACACACTGGCTGCATGACAGGTCAAAATTACAAACTCTTCTTGCAATTACACATTTCAAATGCTAAATATTTACAAGGGGATCAGAAAGGAATTCCCTAAGATAGCCTGTTTCCAAACTGTTTCATGTAATTTTCTCTTGATTGGTCAATTCAGTGGTAGGGGTGTGGGCAGGAGTGAAATGCAATATTAAGAGTTATATGGGGTATAGGTGAAAGACATATAAGCTGGGACTCATAAAAAATAAACGTTTAAATAAAACCTATGAGGCTACCTGTAACTGTATATTATAACATGGACACATAAGATATATGTAACTCTAAAGCAGCTGCAAATGGAGCTAGGATTGAAATTGAGGAGATTACTGGAAAAGTGACAAAACACTCTCATGTAGCCACTTTCTGTCACATTACTCTCAAATAATAGAAAATCACAATAGCTCATGCATTAATACATGTAAAATAATCACAGCTGAGGTTAATGGGTTTAGCCCATTTCAATTTGGATTTCTATCCTGATACACATACCATAATTATACCAATTTTCTTTTCCCCACACATTTCAATATAGAAAAACCCATAAACTCTATTGTCTGGGTAAATATCCATTTAATTTCCCAATTTGGATACACTTAGTGTTTTGTAAAGTAGATATGAATAATTTCAAAGAAAATGTATCACTCAGCTATTAATACTTTCAAATTTCCCTGCACAGCCTTTGTTTTAATACACTTTCCAGTTGCTCATCTTGCTAGCAAATCCAAAGGCATTGCAGGATTTTCCAAGAAAACAAAGAAAGAGAGAATTGAAATCTTATTCATAAAACCACCAAGCAAAACAATCTAGATAAGCAGAAATTCTGGTAGAGCCAATTTGCAGCCAAGCAGAACTGAGACAAAGCAGCCAGGTATGGCAGAGCTCCCACTTAGGTGGCTCTATTTTAAGCAGGCCCAGTGGTCATGAATAGAGTCTTTTATTCCTTCCTATTTTAATTCAGGGGAAGCAGGAGTAAACAGATTTTAATTCTGTCATCAAATTAGGTTAAACTCAACAGAATGTTTTTTGCCCTGGCAACACACAGCAATCCCAGCTTATATGTCTTTCACCTATACCCCATATAATTCTTAATATTGCATTTCACTCCTGCCCACATAGAATCTGAAAGAAGATGGTAAAAGTAAAACAGCTAAACTATTTCAAACTTACTTTTAGTTTTCTGTTTTATTAAAATATATTTTAGCGTTACAAAGTATCCAGATTCAATACTCTGAGTTCAATTTTAAACTTAGGAGAAGAATGTGAAACAATAGTTCAGAAACAAATCGGGCCAGGAAGTGTTTATTGCACACTTATATTATCTAAACTTTATCTCCTAGTATTCTTCTATAGTCTTAACTGTATGTCACCAATGCTTTAATTTTTCAAACTATATTGTACTTACAGAATGTAAGATTTAAACCATTTTTTCCAAGTTGGCATTTGTGTGTGTGAACATTGGTGGATGATTTTCTGTTCACTTACAAGTGCAATAATTTCTATCTCTGTGTCTAATTAAATTTTATGAAGACATTAATTATACACAGTTACAGAATTCACTATCATATCTCTGCATATGCACTATGCACATAGCACACATTGATTATATCTACCCAGCAATCTGCTCTCTCTTTACCCTTGCTCTGCTCCCAGTCACCCTTAAGCATTATGCTACTTCCAGTGAAGGTTTGCAGTTTCTATGGTAATGGTAGCGTAAGAACCTATACTCTATTTTTCCATTCATCTAATCCAATGATAATGCAATTTTTTGAGTTGCATAGCATGAAGACAAGAGATAACTTAAATAAACTCATACAAACTCTTGGTGGTGATTTTAATTCAGCATCCTGAGAATCTAAGAGAACTCGGGACTTACCTGTAATAAAAGTACACCCGCATCCTTACCTCTCTCTAGACAGACCTCTCAGCACTAATCCTACTTAGCAACACTTTTACTTACAATCTTATCACAATCTAAAAGGGTATCCATTAGTCTCTATATTAGGAACATTGTGAACAAATAATAATCAAACATTTAAATTCTATATAAAAAATTAATAGCTCCATTTATATTTCTAGTTATGTTTATAACTGGAAAATAATAAAATATGCTATGTGTACCTGAACAATTATTGACACAGCAATCAAAGATGATAACTATAAAGTTTCTTAAGTGAAGTTAGCAGTTAAACTGTTAGACTTTGGGTCTGTTTTGAAAACTGGCTCATTTTATTTCCAGTTCTCCTGATGCTAGCTGTCCCAGGAAAAACAAGAGATAAAGACATATTGTGCCTCCTTACTACAAAGAGAAATAAGCCGATTAATAAAGAGGGAGTGAAATGGCAGTGAGGTTAGAAGGCTCAGGGAAAATTTCAACAAGAACATGACATTTGAACACAATGCTGATAAAGCATACAGGAAGGAAGCCTTGTCAATGTTGAAATGGAAAGCTAGGACAGGTAACAACCAGTGTGAGGATGCTGACAGGTACCAAGCCCAGTCTGAACAACACCAACAAAACGATGCCTAAAGCATTCTTAGTGTTGAATTTTACTTCATTTTGAAAAGAATGGTAAAAAAAAAATTGGTTATAGTTTTAAAAAAATCTATGCTTTTTATAATGATAAATATTTATTTCTACAACTATTTTAGTTTAAGTTAAAAAAAAAACTATCAGCATGCCAGAAAGTCCAATTTGAATATTAGGGTATTTTGTCATGTATAAATGATAAATTTAGCTCTTCAATTTAGTTTTACATAGTGAAAAGCCATTTAGACAGTTAAGTGAAAATTCTCATCTCTATTTTAAGATGCAAATATCTGATAACATCCTTTCAAGTTTTCTTGTGTCATTTCTTTCTGAAGTTACTCTTTTAGATGAAGATCTTTCAGCCATCCTTTTATAAATTGTATTGCATGAGTCTTAGACTGCATTATTTATTTTCAACCTTTTGCAATATACTTATATATAATATAATTAATATAATGTGATATATAATATTAGTTGTTCCATTTAACTCATTATGGATAATTAGTAAGATCTCATTAATTAAGTGCTGCTTGCCTTTACTTTTGATTATTTCTTGAGGCAAGAATTAAATTTCTGAAATAAAAAGGGTCCATGGTGACAACTACAAACTGCTCACAAGTTAAGTTGGTGATAGATCATAAACTTAAAAGGAAATGGCAGGAGTGGTGAAGAGGTTGGAGTGGTGAAGCCAGAAACATTAGAAATATGAATCAGAGCTTACTGTCAGGTATGGCATAGCCAAACAGGCTTGATAATTGCCAGACAGGTTCCAAGAGGCAAGGACAGTGCTGGTCATGCAACTAGTTAGCTTCCTTAAGTTGTCCTTTCATACCCTCTTCCAATATGTGATGTGCACACTGTTAACCCTTTACAGATATTTTTTATAGTGAAGCTGATTTTAACAGATAGCTTTTAGGAAAGCCTTTACCTAATTCAGATAGACACCTCGAACCATCTTGTACACTTGAAGTTAACTATAAACAACTGTAGCTAATTCTTGCATCTGTAAAGACAAAGACCGCTTAGTATAATTGACAAAACTTGAGATATCTTCAAGACTGGAGGATAGCCAGGTCAGGTGAGTGAGTAACAATGATCAGATAGTTAGGCTCAGTACCTAACAAACCAGGAATCAGAGATGGACAGAGGGAAAAGTCTACACTCAATGAGAGTGGGCAAAAAAAGAAAAAATGAGCAGTGCATGATTGTAACTTTATTTTTTTAATCCTATTTTAATGATGGTTCTTAAACACTTTAACCTTCTTGTAGCCCACCACCCACCAGAGGTAGTGAAAAAGAAAGGATATTGGCGGAAGTGGACCTTTCATAAAAGGTTCTTTGGAGCAACTCCCATATGTGTTGTCTGGAAATCAGCAGTTCAGCTCACAAGTTACCAGGCAGCGGCAGGTCAATCCACTCACAAACACCTCAAGGATATAACAACAGTCCAGTTAGGTAAGGTCAGGTTAGCAACAGTGGTGACACGACCTAGCAGAGACAGCCAGGCCTCAGGCTCAGTTCGAGTCAGCAGAAAGGACCAATCGGAACATCAGAAGAAGTTCTTGGCTGTGTCTCTCTCAGGGAAGCAAAGATCAGTGAAGACTCATGACCCACAAGCATTGCACAGCTAATTGTACCAGTAAGCCAAGCTCTGTCTCTGTCACTCTGTGGAGTCCTATATATACCATCCAAACATGACGTGTCCTCCACGTACCATGCCTCAGCACCGGTCTTGTCTCAGCATATGCATCCCATCAGCCTGAGTCCTTGGAAGTGGCAACAAACTGCAGCACACCACCAGAGTTTTTTGGTGCATTTTTCTCTATGGAGTCCTGAGAAATGCAGCTCAACTACACGAAGTAAGGTGGACCAATAAAGGTGTGTCATTAGTAAAGAATCTTTTATCACATCTCATTTCACATGCTTGCTTTAGCAAAACAGACTCTCTCCTGTATTTGCTTCAGCCACACATTCCTTCACCAGTCTGCCTTAAGCTTTCATCTGTGTCCACTTTAAGGAAAAGTTTTTTCACATATTTCCCTCAGAAAAAAAAAAATCTAACTCTCCAAAGAACCCTTAAGTTCCCACTTCACATGATCATCTTCCTATCTAGTCCAGGAGGGTACACATAGAGTATGTGGGTCTGCAACATTGTCCTATGCTAGACAAGCGAACTAAGCACTATCCTAATGATCCCCACAGACGTGGCTCAGTTTCTGAAACAGCTCTATAAAAATTTCTACACAGTGAAGTGCAATGATTTTTGTTTTGTTTTCCTGAATCCCCTCCAGTCTCATCAACTTCTCTCATTTCTCAGTTGGTTTTAACAAAACCTCATTCTGCTTCATTGCCTATTCTGTTTCATTTTCTCCACAAAAATCTCCACCATTAGTCTTTATTATTGTGGACAAAGGACTTAGAACCACTGTACCAAGTCAGGTTTGGTTAAGTGTGATTTCTGGTATTCTGGGTCCTTGGGCCATGTACAACTGGACCAAGAATGATCCTGCCACATTGCAAATTTAAGCACTAATGATATATCCTTCAAATTAATCTTTTAAAGAAACTTCACCATTTTAGGGCAGTGGGAATAATAGGACAGCATGCAAATTATACTTTACTCCGCTGACTCCAAAATTAATAATTCAATGCATTTTATGCATGATTTACTTTTTTTCTGTATATTTGTGTGTGTGTGTGCATGTGTGTGTGTTCATCAGTTTCATAATCACTTGGAAAAAAGAACTTTCACATGAAAAAAATAAAACATATGATTAAAAAAGATTCATTTCGACCACATCTTCATAGGTTTGAATCCCTGATATCTTCATTCTGATCTAATGATAAAATAATGATGTAGTTCACATTCAAATCATAACATGACTATATGTATATTTGTGTGTGTGTTTGTGTGTGTGTGTTTGTGTTTGTGTTGTAGGTGACATTTTATGAAGTAAGCATTAATTAAATGTGACTTTAATCCGATCTTTTACTAAAGATTGTCAATAAAACCAGAATTTGATAATAAAATCAGTGTAGTTATTTTTTTCATTCATTTTTATTGGATATTTTATTTATTTATAATACAGATGTAGTTATTTTGAGACATGAAAATATGTTCCAGAATTATTATTACTCTGATATTTCCTTCCTAATGGGTACAAATACTCATTAATTCAATTAAATAAAGTACATAAATCTCAGTACTTGAGGAAAGAACGGGTTTGTTTATCCTTCAATGGATGCTTCCATTGCTAAGGTTCTGTTTGTGGATCATTAGACTGATTTCCATCACGATGAACGTCATTATATTATTTATGTGTGTGTTGGGGGGAAGGATGCTCATATGGTGTTTCTAAAATGCAGGGAATGAGTCAAAATGCTTTATAGAAACCCCCTCTGAGAATACTAACAAGGCCCTTGCCATAACTACATTAATCCTTTCAAAAAGCAGTGACCAGAATAACTTAATTACTTTGCAATGAGTAAATCTTAACTCAATGTAAGTAAAATGTAAGTGATGGAAGTAAAATCACTTCTAAATTCTCCCATACTTGGGGAGAATTGGGGTCATATTACCAACCCATAAGCCTGTGGGGTACTGAGCACATATCAAAGCCATAACATGTTTGATTATCATATTTCTTAACTAGCTTTTAAATTATCATAATTCTTTATTAGCTTTTGAACATAGGTTACAATGGAGAAATTCAGGTTCACTCTTTTATGAGCCAGATGACTCATTATATTCGAAGTATATTGTAATGCATTTATTTATCCTGATAATTTCCTTGGGAAGCACTTACCAAGTCTATACCTGTTTCTAAGTTTATCTTTCCTTCACAAATCACTTTTACTGCCTTTACAAGCCTGTCATCAGGTTTAGAGTTCATTGCACTACAACTTTTCATAATGTAAATCATTTTGTCTTTCATTGTAAAAGTTAATTTTTAAACATTTCTGGTTTTATTTTAAAGGTTAAAAATCAGTAATAAATTTTGTTTAAGCCATAGTTAAGTGACTACCTTAGATTAACATTTTTTATCACTCAGGATTATACATGGATATGCACTTTATTCTCAATACTTACCCATTACCATAAAACCCTATTTTATCTTCTGATTTATTAGATTCTTTCATTTTTAAGATTGATAGTTTGTTGTAGAAATAATTTACACACATTTTAAGTCATAAAATTAAACAGAATATGAGTAACTTGTAAACATATTGGAGAGACTTTAAAGGACCTACATTCAATCTCTCTAGAGTGGGATTATGAATGTATGATTTCCTTGTTTCTGTCACTGGAAAAAAAATTCAAATTCTGATGTCTTACATTGAACTTTTCAAGGGCCTGGCAGATCAACTTGTGAAAAAAAAATATTGCTTGAGTCCTGTGTACAGTAGCATGTAAATGAATGGACAGCCCTTTCATACTGAGTTTAGAAGTATATATGACTTTTTGATTAAGAGACATGTAATTGATTACCTTTTATACACCTTCTGGAAATAATTACAAATATCTTTATCATACTACATAACCTGAGTCTTTACATTTAAAATTTAAAGACTCTCTAGCTGTTCCAGCTTCAATCAATCTTATCTGGACACATAAAGGAGATTAAGTAGGAATGCAGTATCTATTACTGAAGGCTTTTATTACTGATTCCGTTAGTTTTCCTATGTCCTCATCCTGCACCCTCACATTCTGTTTGTATGTCTCTCATACATCACTTTATTTGTTGTTCATTTATTTCTCTTTAATTTTCAGTCATCAGTGTCAGTCAGTATTGGGTACCCAAAAGATGATGACAAAATATTGTTTGATTGATTTCTTTTTAAGTACTGATCCAGAGAACATCAATAATGTGACAGTCAATGAGAAAAGGCAAAAAATAGAAGTGATTTTATGTTACTTACCTTGGGTGTTCTTACAACGTGAACTTACATTGTGTCAATCAAGGAAGAGAAGCCTGGTATGTTAACTGACTTTTCTATCAGTCATTAATTGAGCACTTTCTTCCAATATATTTATTGTACTCTTATTTATGTGCATGGTGTGTGTGTGTGAGGGGGGAAAGGAGGGTGGGTGGGAGGGAGGGAGGGAGGGAGAGAGGGAGGGAGGGAGGGAGGGAGAGAGAGAGAGAAAGAGAGAGAGAGAGAGAGAGAGAGAGAGGATTGTGTGATTGTGTAAGGGTACCCACAGAAAGTAGAAGGTATTGTATTCCCTTGGAGCTAGAAACACAAGGTGATGGTACACAACTGCCCAAGTTGGGTACAGGAAGTAAACTATAGTTCTCTTCAAATGCTCCTCATCCTGAACTATCTCTTCAGCTACTAAACATTGTTTGTAAGGATCAATACTTTTAACATGATTGAACATAAGTATGTTCATGTACAGAATAGGAATTGGACAAAAAATATCCTCTACAACTCTCTGATACAAACTCTCTAAAGTAAAAAGATCAACCAAAACCTATGCTATGAATTAGAAACTAAAAATATTGAGATAATTAAAAATATATGATTTTAAATTGTTTTCATTATTTCTATTTTTCTTGAGATACAATATAATTACATTGCTTTCCCCTTCTCTTTCTTCCCTCTAAGTCCTCCCATACCTAACTTGAAGTTTATTTGATCTTCAATTTATTCATTTAAGCTATCAAGGTTTTCTCAATATTCACAATATTGTCATAATTAGAGTCAATCAGGAAGTTATATTATGATTAATAACAACATTAGTAATATGTCTCTACTTTTTGTCATGGACTAAATTTGCAGTACATAAACTGAAGTTTATTTTATTTTAAATCATGGAAATGAAAAATATTAAACAACAATGTAAGATGTAGAGAAGCAAGAAGAATTTGTGAAATTTAGGGTATCTTGCAAAAATTAATGAGAATGAAAACTCTAGTGTCTTTACACACAGGAAAAATATGTGTTTATGAAAGAGATTGGATCCATGGAATTGTCTTAACTCCGTGATTCACACTGCACCACTTAGTGATCTACATTCTTTGGACTTGTCCAATAAACCATGTTTGCCCTTTTCCTGTACTGGAAGATGAAACTTTCACTTCTGAGATTCACTATACACTTAACAGTTTTCGGAGGGGCTAGAGTAATGGCACAAAGAGCCCTTACAGAGGACATTGGGGCTCATTTCCGGCATCCATGTGACAGCTCATAACCATCCAAAACTCCGTTTCTAGAGCATCTGTTACTTTCTTTTCACCTCTGTGGGTACCAGGCATGCATACTGCACACAGATTTATGTGCAGAAAAAAACTCTCACACATGTATAAGATAAAATAAATAAATAAAAATAATTTTAATATTTTCGACTGTTGAGTTTAGCTCTAAACTAACTTAGGTCACCTACAAAAGTATTTGCTTGCATGAAACTAGCTTGAGATATTTTTTCTATAAACTTTTATATAATGACATATAATTTTCTTTTCAATGTGCTTTCTTTCAGGGGAACAACTGAATGAAAATTGTGCTAGAATAAAAATACAGCCTAACAAACATTAGCAAAAATATCCCTGTATTTATGTGAATTTAAGCATCAGTTTTTGTAACATTTCCAAAAATACCAGAGACAGTATCATAATATAATTGTCAACTATGAAAATTAGCATTTTCAAGAATAAATAAAGGAAAAAATTATGCCAAAAGAAACATCTACTAAGGATAATACATGAGAACATTTTATTATAATAAAAATTAAACATATTTATAAACTTTATTTTTCCATTTCATATTTGTTAATATATGCAATTTTTCTTAAGAAGAAACTGAAAATTAATATAGATTTAAAAATATATCTGTATTTATTTAGAGAAAATTACATTCACAACAATGAAAAATTCAAGTTTTAAACATGGACATCCTACATGAAATTTTTGGAATTTTTTATCTAAAACACACATAGTCTTTAATGTATTTCATATATTAAAAAATCATTATAGACCTTTGGAATATTAATAGTGAACAAAACTCCTTAGCACATTCATATTTACTGATTTATGTGCTAAACTCTCTTTACAGAATCTCTGAGCTCTGGGACCAAAGTCACAGCTGCAGCTGACTATTTCATAGACTTCTTATTTGTCCCTCCCTGTTTTTGTTATTTATACTTAATATCCTCCTATTTATAGATGTCCTTTTTCTTTTCATTGTTTAAATCTCTTTATTAAATTTCTTATTTGTTTGTGAGTTTGAGTGTACATGGCACAGCACAGACACAGGGGTAGGAAGACAATCTGTGGGCAGCAATGCTCTTTCTCCATCTATGTCCAAAGGACTGATGGCAGGTCGTCTGGCTTGGCAGCATTAGCATCTGAGTCAATTCATCACCACCTCTCTTATATACACCACTGTCCACAAGTCTTTCCCTTCCTTTATGCTTTAATATTTCCTCTTATAATAACATCAATATATAAGAAAACATATGAGTAAAAAGCAAGTAGAAAAAGACTCTAAATAAATTCTGTGAAATATTAACTGATATAAAATATCTAGTAACCGATTACACCCATGGTATTTTAGTCTTATTTTTCAAATGTTTTTTCAATACCTACTCTATATAAATACACAATAATACAAGTATTGACTTCTTTTGTGCTTTTAGGAAAGAAAAACCCCACTATTGTGTGACATCTGCTTCAATCAGACTATGTAAATATTGGAAGGCGCATTATCCCATACTGCATACATTATCCCATTATTTGGAAATCTAACTACCAATGAGATATCATTTTTATTTATCATTTAAACTTTTTAAATTTCTTAAAATGTACTAGACCAAGTACAATTAATGTAAATATTTTAGGTACACTTTTGTAGTCTGGTAAATTTTCTATAATTGTCCAAATAATCTTATCATTTCAAAGGAGTTTCTTCCACACAGTTAATCTCTTCTTCAGGTTCTGTAACCTCAGCAATCACTTATGAGCTGAGGTCATCCATAGCTCTATTAAGGTTTTTAATGCTGTGACCAAAAGTGCCTTGGAGACTATAGGGTCCATTTCTGTTTACAATTCCACATCACAGTCAAACATCTAAAGAAGTCAGGAAGCCAACTCAGGCAGAGCAGGAACGTTCAGGCAGAAGACACTGCTGCCTGGATTTCTATCCATTCCTAGTTCAGTTTGCTCAATCATACCATCCAAAACCAGCATCCCAGGGGTGATATCACCAAGAATAGACTAGCACCTCCCACATCAATCATTAATCAAACCAATGCCCACAGACTAGCATTCAGACTATACTTGTGGAGGCATTTTCTCCTTTGTGACTCTTTCTTCCCCTATTTGTGTCAAACTGAAAACATTTAGCCTAACAAGAGTCAGGTGCTTCACCCAACCTAAAAGAGGGGACTTCTGCCCCTAGACCAAGCAGAGAGGGGCCACCCAGAACCCCCTCTGACAGGCGATCTGAATTCTTGCTTAGGCTGCGAGGCTAAGCACTGCAAGGGAATATAAATAAAAGATAAAAATATCTCTTTGGGTTCCCTGAGGGACAAGCCTGACTGCATAAGGGTTGATGTCAAAAGTATCCCCTCTCCAGGAAAAAGACATCAGGATGGGTATGGCCCTCATGCCTCACTGGACAACCACAGGGGTACTGGAGCCATTACAAGGTTCCCTTCTATTACTGGAGGTCAGGCCTCTATCCCCGCCCTTGCAAGATTAGATTCGCCACAGCCCATCTATACTTCGAGAAGGGAGGAGATGTCAGGGGCAGCCCTGCTTACACACTGAAGGCTTAAAATCAACCATAGGCCTAAAATCAGCAATAGGCCTGTCATACATGTATATTAGCATCAAGTTTTGGGTCTCAGTGGAAAAACATTGAAACAGATGGCTATAAGCTAATGTAAACAGGCAGCTTTTGTGGAAATCTACAAGCCTGAGTAGTCATAGACCTTTTAAATAGGTAGCCTTGGCAGACAATACCAACTCAGATAAGGACAAGTGAGTCACAGGCAGAGTCATAATGACTTGTCCCCTGAACCTTCACCCAGCAGATACCCGGTTCTGATGATATCTGTATTCCCCCTGAACTCCCACACTCCAGTGTCATTTCCTTCCCCACATCTTGCCTTTCTGTGTTTATAACCCCTGTGTGAATGAATTACGATTTGAGAAAAATAAATTAAAAAAAAAAGATTCAGGTGCTTCAGACCAAATGGACTCTCTTCTACAGATACATAAACTAGCCATTCTTACATCTTACTACAATTGTAGACAAAGTCTAAACGGCCATTTTATTCGTTTTAGTCTAGAATACATCCATATTTAATTGCAATCTGCAAATGTGCTAAGTTGATTAAAAGTGTTTATAATATCTGAAGCTTGAAAGAAAATACTTGATTTTGAAGTCGTATAAAATTTATTTTGGCAGACATATAAAAAGATAAAATTGAATATTTTAATAGGGTGCCATGCTATGTTTTGAAACTTGTATTCATTTTGAATGTTTATACTAGTTTAGATATAGATATATATCTTCTCAAGCATTTTTCAATTCTTTTTTACATGTTTTTCATAATTTATTCATTTTTATTTTATGTGAATCAGTGCTTTGACTACATGTCTAGGAGTTACAGACAGCTGTGACCTGCCATGTGGTTGCTGTGAATTGATCCCTGGTCCTTTGGAAAAACAGTCAATGTTCTTAACTGCTGAGTCATCTCTCCAGCCCCATTTTTGATTTCTTAATATCAACCTTTTGGGGGAAAAGTATCTAAAAATGAAAAAGAAAAAATTAAGGTTGCACTTTAATGATGAATTACCTCTTCTACTTTAAGAAAGATGGGAAGGTTACATATAATTCAATGAAGTGAAGCAAGTTTTAAATTAACTTTCACTAAAAGGCAAATTTGTATTTTGCTTTGAACAAAAAATAAAAATCTGTGCTTATAAAGAAAGGAAAAATTAGTATGAAGTGTATGTATTTTGTCTGTTAAATTTGGAAAGGACATTTCTCCATAAATACTGTATGTGTTGTCTTACTATTTAGAGAAATGCACAGACTACATAGAGCAGAACCTATGTTTACTTGTGATCCTAACTAAGTACTTAAAATTATATGCTGCTTGGGGATACTACACATAAATTAACACAATTTGTAACAGCAAAGGTGTATGCCTATATATATGTGTGTTATTCAGGACTGTTCTAGTTTTTGACTAAGCAATCTAATTGAAACCATATAGACAATTTAGATTTTCCTACAGTGTTATTGCAAATGTCAAATATATCTTTAGTGGCACCTAGTCAGGAATAGACTATGATTGGTCACTGTAGAACATACATTGAATCCCAGCACTTAGGAGGTGGAAGCAGATGGATCTCTGTCAGTTCAAGGTCTACCTGGTGTACACAGTGAGTCCTAGGCCAGTCACTGACTTCACAGTGAGACCTTGTCTCAAGAAAAACAAAACAATAGTTCCTGTGGGATGACTCATGTCCATAATTCCAAAACCTATGAGGCCAAGCCAGGAATTTTTCATGAGTTCAAGGCAAGGCTATGTTCTGTAGCAAGAGTTTGTATCTATAAATGAATAATACAACAAAGATACTATAAATTATATGCTTGTCAGTTCCCTAAAATATGGGACTTTATTCTTTATGGGAAAAGGTTAAATGACTTTCTCATTCACAGTGCAATATCTTCCCCCAATGACTCAAATATTATAATTTTAAGCAGTAGTGTTATGTACACAATTGTATACAAGTTATATCAATCCATAATAACTATTCCTTGGGGTAATAAGTTATTACATAATATATTTTGAAGAGGTATTGAGATAATGTGTGCCACATGTGTCTATGTTCAAGGTGACGTAATATTTATTTTACCTACATTTTTATTCATTGAAGATTTCATTCATGTGCACATTGTATTTTGATTTTATCTTCTCCCACTCTTTCCCTTGAACTTCGCTGTGACTCACCAATCCATCTTCCTACAAACTTCATGTCTTACTTATTATTGTGGCTGCTGTTATCCTCCTGTGTCTAATTAGTGCTACCCAAATGCCCATGTGTATGAGACCACCTTGGAACATGTGGATCTCCCCTCCCAAAATCAGACACTCTCTCCATTGGTCGCCATCAATTATCAGTAGCTCCTCAGTTGCAGTGAGTGGAGTGGCGCTTGGGGAGCACTCCACTGTTAGAATTTTGAGTGGCTTCATCTTATACAGGTAAGCACAACTAACACATGTGCATCAGCCATATAATACATAGAACATATGATATCTGGATGAGAGAGGTTGATTTATAGGAACTATTTATAGCTGAGCACTCATAACTATTTCTTTCCACTCACTTTAACCACTTGGATCCAGTTGTGGGACTCTACATTAAGCAAAAAGATGTTTCTCTGAACAAGATTGAGAATAGCACAAATCTAGGGTCTAAATATAAATGTTCAAAAAGCATGTTGACATCAGAAGAGCTTATGATATCGCCCTTCATAAATAAGGTTTACTTTCAAAGATTAAACTTTATAGTAGAAATAGCACAAATTAAAATGCCTTTCTATTATTCCCTATCCTCATATTAACTGTGCCTAGTAAATCTTAATTTATCAGCCAAAAAAGTGATTCGAAAGTTGCAAAAATGATAATGTAATATGAACATGTAAGTTTTGATACTATTTAGAGTGTGTGTGTATGTCTGTGTGTGTGTGTGTATGTGTGTGTGTGTGTGTGTGTGTTTGATAGGCCAGTCAAAACAGCCCTACAGTAACATTAAAACTTTGTTATTCCAAAGTCACTGTGACTTTATGAATAGAGGTTGTTTTTAAAAAGCAAAATTATTGACTGAATATAAATGCATCACAGCCTTATTAAAATTTTATTCTATGCTACCAGACATTTGTTTTAGAATCAGCAGGTCTTTGAAATCATGAGAGTAACTTGAAAGAAAAGAAAAACCAGTATGGCTAGAAACATTTTTGAAAGTTCTTTCAGTATTTAGTAAATTGAGGAGACTTACTGGCTTTTAGACATTTTCTTTGATATCACAGTATCTGATGAGACACTATGAGATTGAAAGCTATAATTAACAGGACATTCTTGGTAAAATGTCAATATTTTTTCCTTACTAAAATTATATTTTGTATGTTTAAAATATCTAACTTATGGTTTGTAAAAAAACATTCTAGTCTTATATAATGTATCTTGCCTTCAGACTGTTTATTAGCTCTCCAATTTTAACAAATTCCCTTCTAATATAGCCTATATTTACATCCTAGTATAATTACATAAAATAGAGCCAAATCAAGGCAAAATTCCCAACGTAAAGAGATACATAATGAACCCAACACTTGACAGTCTCTGAACAGACCTTTAGAATGAATTTCAATAATATAATTTATGAGTTGAGTATACAAACTGTGTGGGGCTAAACCACAAGAATATTGTTTCTGTTTCCTATTGTGCTGTAACAGAGTACCACAAAATTTTAGTTTCAAGCATTATGCTTCTATACTATCATTTTGAAAGTAAGGAATATGAAACATTTTCTACCACCAAAGACAAAGTATCACAGGGTCACATTCCCTCTGTGGGTGCTAGTAAAGAAAGTATTTCCATAATTTTATTTTTCTCCTTTTATGGGCCATCCACATTCTTTGCATCGTGTCTTCCAAAGGCAACAGTACAGAATTCTCAATTCCGTCTTTTACTGTTTCCTTTCTTCCATTACTTTTTACATTACTTCTTCCATTATTAAGAATCTTTATGATTATATTGAGTGATCTAGAATACCAACAACAATAATAGCAACGAAATTAGCAAGGTTAGTTTCATCTGGCATCATAGTTAGTAACATTTATGTGAAGGTCTATCTGCAATGTGTTCCTATGACTTCTACTTTTCTTGATCAGTGTGAGTGGCAAACTGGAAGCATTAATTTGCCTCATTGGAACCAATGAAATAAATAGTCTGCAAAAAAACAACAAAAAAAATGTTTGTAGGTGTTGAGGTTTTCTCTTTTACTGTCTATTGTTAATGCTAAGTGGGCCTTCAATTCCTGAAGTCTGCAAGTAGCCCCTGGTACTCTGCCCCCAGGTTAATTTTGACTGGTGAACAAAAATGCCAACAACCAACAGCTGGGCAGAGGAGACATAGGTGATGTTTAGGTTTCATGGACTTGCAGAAAAAGCACCACAAGAAAGAAGAGAGAAGTAGCCATGAGATAGAAGAGTGTGCAGGAGTGAGAGAAAAGTCACCATGGGCTAAGGGCCAAGGGAATGGGGCTCAGAGAGCCTTCTAATTGGAGCTAAGTGCAGCCCAGATGAAATATAGTAAATAATAACGAGATTATTGATAGAAAGGTAACTTCTAACAGCATGGATGGTAGGCAGTTGCCCAGCTATTGAACTGCCTAAGGAATATTTAAAATTATAAATGCTGTGTATGTCTCTTATCCAGGAACATGAATGGTCTAAGGTTGGGGGAAAAACCCATGCCAGGATTTTTAATAATGTTTACTACAATCATGTATTTTAGCTGCTGTGACAAAAATGTCATGACCAAGGAAACTTATGAAAGGAATCAGTTAACTAGGGAATTGCTTACAGTTTCAAAGAATTGGTCCATGATCATGATGCCAGTAACATAAAGGCAGGCCAGCAGGCATGGCTCTGGAGCAGTAGCTGCGAGTTTACATCCTGATCCTCAGGTAGGTTTAGAGAGAGGGAGACTAGGTTTGGCCCATCTTGGGCTTTTGAAAACTCAAATCCCAATGCCAGTGACAAACCTCCTCCAATAAGACCTCACCTTGTAATCCTGCCTCAACAGCTCACTGACGGAAGAACAAGAGTTCAAATGTAATATCCTATGGAGGACCTTATCAGTCAAACGAGCATGCCTTGTTGTACAGGCAACGTTTTAAAGCATATTTCTAAAACAAACAAATGATAGAATTGTGTGGTGGAGCCTGGGAGCAACAAAGAACAGGACAACTTGAGTCCTTTTCCTGTTTTATTGCCTGTACAAGCTATTATAAAATCCTAACACCAGTTTTCATGATAGTCTCAATTTATATGGTAGTGTTTGGGGGAAGAAAACCAAGTGTGAAAGGTTATAATTATATCATAATCTCAAAAACTAAAGAAAAGTAAAAACATAAAGTCTTAACTGAACTATATGCATAGGATCAATCATTGGAATAAGGGAACTCTCAAAAAAAATTATTGGGTAAGTGTATAAAAACGGAATTGACAATGAAAGTTGAAATTCCAGTGAGAAGCTTCAGGATGCAGAATGGTTTTTGTTTGTTTGTTTGTTTTTTATGGAAGTTCATTGAGATGTACACACTTTTGGTCTGTCTAATACTACTGGGTGTTATTTTTTTATTTATCAGTGCTTAGAATAAAATTTTAATTTATTAATGAAAAGGGAAAAAGAATAAACAGGCATCAAAGACCACCCACTATTTCATCACACTCAAAGCGAGTCAATGGAGAAGCTGAGATACTTAAATGGAAATCAATGGAGAGGTAATTGGAGGAAAATGAATACATCCTGTTTGACATTACAGCCAGCTTTAAAGCTTTTGTAGTTGCTGAAATCTTGACATAGGAAAACAGGTGCCTCTGTGAAGAAAAAGTCTGCAGTAAGGAAACTTGATTGTGTGACAAGATAAGGGTGTACAAGTATTTATATACCTTTTAGAATAAATCAATACACTATATTACCCACATTTGCATCTAAAGCACAGGTACTAATCAAATACCACAGTAAGCATTCCAGAGATAGCGCTTAGAGGAGGAGTACTGACTCAGGGAAATTAGTTTCTAAGTTAAAATTTTATGTGCCTGATAGATCTGCAATAGCAATTTTTAAATATAAATATAGGCAATAAATTAATACAACAGCTGTTTTATTTTAGACAATGCCTTAATAATGACAAAAAGAGAACAAGAATTATTTAATCAAGACGGCAATACCTGGGAAGCCATTCAATTAATTGTAATCCTCTAAACTAATCTGGCTACCTCCCAGCCAAAACAAAACAAAACAACAACAACAACAACAACACATAATGATTGCATTTAGGGCTTCCATCCTCCAGCTGAACTCTCATAATGTCCCCTCCCTTCCTTCTTGTGATTCAGTCTCTTACTCCTCTCTCTTTCTGACGCCAGGCTGGAAGAAGTCCTGCCCTATTCTCTCCTTTGCCCAAGCCATTGGGTGATCAGCTTTTATTGACAAAGCAGAGAATCAATGGTAAGCATTGTCTATACAAACTTGAGACGGGAGACTCTTGACATAGCATTATAATACCATGTCTGAACCAAAACCAGACTTGAGTGCAGAGAAATCAGCATTCAAAAAACACAGGGATAAGCTTACACAGTGCACAATAGCATCATGCCTGCAGAGGTCCTCTGGTGTAGCATGGTTGGTATAACGAATGGCGTGACAAAGTCACTGGCCATGTGATGATTGCCTCTTCCCATTTAGTACCAGGTAAAGTGCTTATTTATGTGTGCTACTTCTTTTTCTAATAACAACTACTACAAACAAAACAAAACAAACAAAAAACCCAATTAATTTATTTTTAAGTGCTCCAAAATGGAACATTGCTTTTTAAATCTATGTTTGATTGTATTCTTCCATTCAGTCCTAAAGATACTTTTTCTTTGCTATAAGAAAAACTACTTTTAATGAAATTTCAAACCTATTTTCTCATATAGAAAGGAAATTACGGAGGTGGGCACATCCTAAAAACATTTTACCGTAAGTTATAGGAGAGTTTCTTAACATTAGGTAAGATTCCAACCTTAAAATTATGAGGTAGCTAATCCAAGTAAATGGTTCAGAACTTCTCATGACTAATCTGATGTCCCTTGAAAATTAGCAAGGGCAGTGTTTAGTTTTCACAGTTGTGAGCATATACTGCATTTGCCTTGACCATTGGCCATGAGCATTGGCCATGAGCCTGCACTGCAGTGGTCATATTTGTGTGACTCTTTTCCACATGACAATGTGGAAATATCACTGTGTGCTTCTCAATACACTAATTCAAACTCAAAGTTCTATCATTTCAGAGGAGTCTACCATAGTTTCTCAATTTTTATATTACAAGAGAAAACACACCTTATTATCACTGTGATTTCTCAGATGAGTTCACATAACAAAGAGTAGGTATAACACCACCATTTCTGCTTTAAATCCACTGAGAAACTATGAGGTTACTACATTTTATTCATCTATTGCTATCTAAAGATTGATTTATAAACTAAATCAAGTTTGTAATTGTATAAGTACTTTCGTGAAATTGGTCACATCTCAAAAGCAAGATAATTTTCAACTTTTTAAAACCTTTATAATCAAATCATTTCCTCCTTTCCATTCTTCCTTCCAACCTTTGACATGCTCCTTTGCACTGACCTCTCCAATGCTCTCCTCCATCCCCATGCAAATCCAAAGCCTCCACTTTTCTTTTGATTTTTATTGCCATATATGTAAATAGATGCATAAACCAATTAATACAACTGTGAGAGTAAAAATTAAAAACAACTTAGCAAAGACCGTCGGACGGCTTGCTGAGCTTGCTGAGAATAGCCATAATAAAAATATCAAGCCCCTCTAGGGACAAGGTGACCAAAAATGTAGAAACAAGCAAAGACATATCTTGACCAGTCTAAACATGCCCAAGTGAGTAATGGGCCACCTGGTGTTTATCCTAGAAGGTCTGAGGTTTCATGGTCAAAAATAGTGGGTCATCCAACCTGTCAAAATGATTGCTTACGCAAAGTGCTGATGTTTGAAATATCCAATTATATGTAACCGCGCCAGAATTTCCCACTTTTCCCTTCCCCGTTGTGCCTCCCCCTATAAAAGTTCTAAACTTCCTGGAGTCTTCATCGAAATTCTCTCCCCTGCGGGGGATGAGTTTCGATCCGAGGGCCCTTGTTAGTAAACTGCCTTTTGCCATTTGCATTAAGTCAGTCTTTCGTGTCTCCTTGGGTGCACGCTGATCGGGACTTGAGTTGGGGGTCCTCTTCGTGGGTCCTTACACAACCTGCTGAGTATGCTTAGTATTTTTATAATATATGATTTCAGCAATGACTCAAGATGATTTTTTTATATTATAAATTCATATTTCCTTCAAACTATTTCCTTCAAAGCTTCATAATTTTTTTTGCATTTTTCTTACTTTTATTGTTATTCTAATAGAAGTAAAATAGTATAAATTTATGTGGGATACTGTGTTAGTCAGGATTTTCTAGAGTCACAGAACATATGGAATGTCTCTATATGTATTAAGGGAAATTATTGGAATGACTTACATACTGCAGTCTAATTAACCCAACAATGGGCAGCTGTGAATGGGAAGTTCAAGAATCAGATAGTTGCTCAGTCCCATGAGGTGTTTTAGCTGAACTTCGATATAAGCTGGAATCCTGAAGAAGTAGGTTCGAACAGATGTGCGAACATTGCAAACAGGTGAGTCTTACTTCTTCCAATGTCCTTATGTAGGCCTCCAGCAGAAGGTATGGCCCAGAATAAATATGTGTACCACCACGCCTAGATTTAGAACTTGTTCTGTCTCAGACTGGCCTTGAACTCAAAGATCTGCTTACCTCTGTTTCCTGGGATTAAAAGTTGTAGTACCTTGCCTGGGACCTAAGCTTTTCATGGCCACTATACCTCAAGATCTGGATCACAGGCGTACCCTCCATTTCTGGACTATAGTTCATTCCAGAGGTAGTCAAGTTGACAATCAGGAATAGCCATCACAGATACTATTTCAAATTCATGCACCTTAAATATAGTAATAAAGTAGATTAATACTCTTATCATAAAGTTTTATTTGATTAATATTTTCATCATCACTTCTATTGTTACACAGAGATGTCTCTATAGTTCCTTTGTGATCACATAGTTTCCATTACATTGATAGAACATAACTATTTAACCTATTTTTACTGGAATATTCATTGTTTTAGTCTTTTGGAATTGAGGATAACCTTTTGAATTTTCTCCTAATTAAAAAAAAAAAACTAAGTAGAATTGGTGCTTAAAGTATAAAATATATGTGCTATTTTTGTAGTCATTAGCAAGTCTTTCTTTATGAGACTGCATGAGTCTATAAACTGGGAAGGAAATATGCATAAAATTTTGACATGTTTCATTTTTATAGAAAATACATGGATTTAATAGAATTTCCTTTTTGTAGTGAACTATATAAAACTTAACTTCAAGTATTTCACGTAGTTGTTAAAATTTCTGCTGTTTTAGAATAAGGATGCTTTTCACAGGTAGTGTAGAGTTATTGTGTTTTCAGTGTTTAAGTTTCTGATAGCTGTATATTCTGTACTGATGTTTGTTTGGTGATACATACCTGCAATCTCAACACTGTGGTGGTTGAGTCTGGCAGTTTGGGGGTTCGGCGACAGTGTAGGCTACATAGTGAGTTTCAGTTTATCATGGCCTCACACAGCACGATTGTTTTGTAATAGACAAAAATCCAAAGCATTACTCAAATCTCCCCTCCCTACCCCGCTTCCTCTCTCTCACTCTCAGTCTTTCTTTCCCTCTTCCTTTCCCCTCCATCCCTTCCCCCTCTCCTCCCACTCCTCCCCCCCCCTCAATATAATAAAAGAGACTGCAATGCTAACACTAAGAAGATGTTTAAGTTGGGGCACCAGAAACAGAAGGATCCTGAAAATGTATTGTCTTATCTGCTTTCTATATTTGGTTAATTTGGTGCTCATTGTGAGATTCTGTCTTTAAAAAATGAAATAGAGAGCTATAGAGAATGTGGGCTTCTGACATCTATGTGTATGTACACACACACACACATCACCTAAATAAACAAATGATAAAATAGCAACAACAGTAAGAAACAGTAAGAAACAGTAAGAACTAGCAACAACAGTAAGAAAGCTGATGTTGGTAGCTTAATTTCCTTTTTTTCCCTGTAATTACTTATCACCAGGTATCTGGACCTGTCATTCTTTTATACTCTTGTTTGATTAATTTTTTTCTGAAACTTACAGTCGATGTGTTGTTAATGCAAATTTCCCTTAATAGTATAGGATACAAAATGGTAAATTAGACAATAAAGGGCCTCTGCATTCTCATGGGCCATGGCTTCTAATAAGCCTACTGAAACAAACTTCTTTGTGTTTCAAACTCATTTTTACCTTGACTTTTAGAGTGCATATTTACCTTGTTAAGAACAATGTCAGCAAATGTATTCACTAGCATGAGATATTCAGTGGCCCTAGAGGCTGAATCTGATCAATGTTTTACTCTAAACAAGACAAGGCTATCTATCAGTAATCTTAAGACATGGACATTTAAATTGGCCTCTGGTATTACAGTCAGATGTACAACTAACTAATGGGGGAGAGAGGCTGTAAATTTGTGCCTAGCATCAGAGTTTGTAAACTAGCCAACTGAGTGCTGCGTGTCGTACTCTCTAGGCTCTGAGATGAGATGCTGCTTTGCAATTTTTTTTAACCACTCAGACCATCATGGTGTTTTGTCATTTATTTTAACTTCTATAAGCACCAGTTTTATTTGACAGGAAATTTTTCTTTTAACTTAACACTTTAAAAAAATCTGTACACATTTTGAGAGTTGTTCAAAGCATGTTGTTCAAAGTATGTTATCTGAAGTATAGATCTTCTTTTGATGTTTTTAGCCTCTTATGCCAAATCGAATAAACTTCTTTCAAAGCACACTCTTTGTGTTAGTTTTCAAAATGAAAAGATGGGATAAGACATGGGACCTTATTAAGAGCACAACCATAAAGGAATAAAATATAGGAATTAGCTGACTTGTGTTTATCTTTTTCCTCCTTGAGACAATGTTTCACTACCTATTCACAAAAGCCAACCCTCTCTACACATTCTTTGCATTATTCTCAAATATTTAGCTTACTCTACCTCTCTGCCATAACTTAGCCTTACATAAAATATTTACCCCAATAATAAAACTACCATCTTCAACAGCTTGAAAAGTAACAAAATTAATCTCCTAACACTATTCATACATCCTTAGAAAAAGAATTATATTTACTATTTCATGTAAAACTTTTCACAATTACCTAGAATTTTGTACATAATTCACTATATACAAAATTGTTCTTTGAAATGATAATACAGATATAAGTATTCTGATAGATAAGTGTTGTGTCCAACACTGATTGGATGATTTAATAACCTGAGTTATTCTGTCCAACAATAACTGTGTAACAAGAAGAACATCAGTAGTTTCCCATGAAAAATTTCTAGAAAGAATTCCCTCCGATAACTGAAAACTCCAAAGATTTCTTCCTTAATGAATTTGATATTGTATGCCATTTGACCAGTAAAGATCTTAATATATAATTAAATTCAAGCATGAATATCCTATTCATATATATATATATATATATATATATATATATATATATATATATAATTAAATATACTGTATATACAATTAAATTCAAGCATATCCTATCATGCCATTTTTGGATATATTTATGTACACGTCTTTGGGTTGTGTTTCTGCTTGTGTATATATGGATATATATACCTTTTAAGTATTTTAAAATCATTAATTACATGTCTTTTCAGGGATTTACATGATATAAAGACATCTACTCAATGAAAATATACATTTAAATATAAATGCTAATCATCTTCAGTTATTTGTGATGATAGTATCCAGTTTTACCACATATAATGAAAATGAATTATTCCTTGTATTGCTACATTAATTTAGTCTTACAATCATAGAAAATACATTTAACAAATAGAGACCTTGGTGTTAATTATTTATTTATTTTTCTTAGAAAAATAATTCTTATTTTCTCTCAAAGTATTAAAAATTCCAAAAATGTAACATCCAAATTTATTTTAATGAATATTTACATGGTCTTCACACATGAAAAGTACTGAGTGTTTCTTTAAAAACTAATGCTGCTTATGTGAGTGTTTTCATGCCTCTCTTGCTGTCAGTGATGGCTTAGCCTGAATTAACATTGCTCTTTTGACTCAGAACTTGTCAAACATTTCATTTCATCAACCTTACACTTGCCCCTAGACACAGAGAAAAAAACAGGCAGCTATAACTATTAAACATGAAAAGCATAACATTTGCCTGTAAGTAGCAGAATGACATAGGGTAATGTGTAGGAAGGAACAAGCAAGCAAGTAGATAAATATATTGACAGCTTGCTTTGAACAGATCAACGCTCTTGAGTAGTTACAAGCAAGAAGCCGGCACAATGACAGCACACTGGCAGACAGGTTCTGAATAAATTGCATCCCTGTTTCCTTTTATAAACCAGAACGAAATCAAAGAAATGATGAGAACTCTCTGTTTTTATTTAGACTAAGTGGACCATGGTTGCTTGTTGGAATAAAACCAGAAGCATATACATCCATGAATAATCTCCAGCTAACACCCCTTCCAGACTGTCTAGAGCATATAAATTGTCATGTTCACAGTTTCCCAGTGCCACTTCTGTTTCTGCACTGTATGGCTTGTGGCCTCTCAGGTGTGTGGGCATTGTATTTTATATTTAATTATATATTACCTTTTTGAAGATTTAAAACATGACTCCTAACACTCTATTCTGCTATCTGCTGGTTAAGATAATTGCAAACCTGAATTTTATGAAAATAGAGACACCAATAATACTGTCCCACAAAGGGAGTGTGTGCACTGGTATCCCTGTCTCTCTGTTCCTTCATCCTCATAGCTGTGTCTACAGAGACTACTGCAGCATAGTGATATTAATTTTAAAGATTGTATGTGTAATTAAGATCAAAGTGGTTTTTCTTCTCCATGTCTAGCTTAAGTTATTTAAGATGATGTACTCCAAACTCCTCTAGAACATAGAGTCTTCATGGTCATGGATGACAATATCTAATTTCCTCAAGATGGTTTATAGTTCTTTCATGCATATATATGAGTGTATAAATTTTTTATTCACTTATACTACTTACATCATATCTTTGGAATGAAGACTTCCAAAATAGATAAAAACAAATCTTATCTCTGCCTAAGAGATCTTCTGGCTTGTAAAATGTGCCTATTTCATATGACACTGTCAAAATTCTATTTAGCTAATTTATCACAGCATTAAGATTTCATTTTAGAATCACATAGAACATTTTAAAATCATTCTGTCTTTTCTCTAGATAAGATCACTTTTAAACTAAAAGTTAAAATCAGCTTTAAACCATCATTATTTATAAAAAAAGCTCTTTAATTTCTGTGGATATCAATTTAATTTCTGAAAACATATCATTTTATAAATCCAAAAAGTACTTGAAAATTTCCCAATAGAGTCATATTATGTTTTAGACTTAAACATCTATATATCTGTTTGGTCATCACATCCAGAAGACCTCTTTCTCTATAGTCAGCACATATTGCTTATTCCAAAAGTAGTACAAGATTTAAATTACTTGATTATGAGAGTCGGTGATCTCAATTTTTTCGTCTCCAGAAAATAATCTCTAATCATATTTTGTAAGCACATCTGTTTTTCAATTACTTTTTCCATTTACTTTAAACTTCAGAGAGTTGATCATTAGTCATAAATACAGGAAAGTGGAAAGAAATGCATGAAGAAAAAGGAGTGAAAATAAATGAAACTGTTTCAAGATTTTGGCAGTCCACATAAAATTATTAGGTTTATTATAGACTTAAGTTTTACAGTAAATGGTCTGTTTCATTATATATAAATAAAAATAACAATGCTCTTTTCATGAGTTAGTTTTAGGAATTTTAAGAAATGATACAGATAAATGGTTAGCACAATTTAAGTACCTTAAAAAGTAAAAGATACTGTTACTTCACTATTTTATTTCAACCAGCTTTGTTTTGTAACTGTCAAGTTGCGATGTATCTTCATACTAGCATATTTAGATCACTTATGAGATTTATCCTGGTTTTGAGATATATATCCAGTATTAAAAGTGCCTTACACAGAATGTGATAGCTATTCTTGGTTGTCAATTTGACTAATATCCAGAATTAACTAAAACCAGAAAGGCCTGATAAACCTTTGAGAGATCCCCCCACCCTTAAGTAAATCATTTGAGTTGGTAAGACACAACATTAAACACTGATTTTTTTTGAGATGAGAAGGCATATTCTGTTTCTACTTTTGAACAATTTTAATACAAACACTTTTTTTTCAAGTTCTGTTAAAGCTAATTGTATAACAATATAGTGTATTTAGAGGAGCCATTGAAACTCATGGTATAGAAAAGGCCCGATAAATGATGTTTCCTTTCCACTCTCTTTTACCCTTTCTGACATTTGGATTAGTAAAGCATCACTATGTAGGCCGCCTGATGAAATATCTGCCAAATGTCTCCATAGTCCTCCGACATCATTCTGATGTCATCTGGATTTTTACCATTAAATTGTTCTTGTAAATTGTACTCCCTCCACATACAGTACAATTCGCTATGTCTTGCACTTAATGACATTAATTTGTCCTTTGTTTTAGTGGAGTCTGAGCCATATGCAAGGATTTTAAAACAAAGTATTATTGCTCCTTATGTATGTATACAATAATATCAAGACTCATTTGAATTTAAAAAACATTCTCTAAATGACTGTCATAATGGCTTAAGGTTTTGATTAAAGAAAAACCTTTTTGTTTGTATTTCAGTAACATCACCACACTAGGAACAATAATTTAACAGGAAATAAGCACTAAGAATATGCCACAGCATATCTGTTATTAGTTCCATAAGTAATTCATATTAAGCAAATACTCTTATGTTGCTCCCAAATATAGGGGTTAAACTAAGAAATTGTATCAGGGAGATTGCCACAAGTTATATTGTGGGTTTCTAAATACCTGACCTGATACTATCAGCAAAGAGTACATTTACAATTCCAATAGTTATTCCTCCCTAGACTACTTTATCATTTCTTCCACATAGCACTGAACTTCAAGGTCTGAACAATTATTAAAGTATATACAACGTTATTTGTATCCTAGGAATTTATTTTACATTTCTTAATTGATGTTTTGCTTTTGTTCCATTATCAGTTCATCTGAAAACACTTAACCACTTGATTCCTGTCTCCGGTTGTATTTATGACAAGACAATATCACTTAACAAAAGAACTCCTAAGCATCCTTAGTAATGAAGGGGTCATTCCGGCTCATAATTTGGTGGGATTATCCATTACAATAGGAAAATCACAGCAGAAGAATGGGAGGTTGCTGGTCATAAAGCATCTACCTTTCAGAATCAGATATGGATGCTCTAACTCAGCTCACTTTCTGCTCTCTATGTGTTCCATGACCTCAGGTCATAGAAAGATACCACCCACCTCAACTACTATAGTCTAAAAGATCTCTCACTGACATGATTGTAGGTTTGTTTCCACAGAGTCAAAATCCCATCAAACTGATAATCAAGAGTAACTATCACAACTACAATTATTACCTATATTTCCTGGTGCTTTGTCCATCAGGATTTCAGTGAGTGTTGAATCCAAATCTACACCCCTATTGAACATGAACCATAACCTTTAGTTTTCCTATATCTATAAACAAATGAGGAACAGCACTCAAACTGTGATATAATAATGCAACTGTATTTTAGAAAAATACTATATTTTTTGTTGCAGGTAAGAAATGCTGATGCAGTTAGTTTATTTAACATTTTCTTATTTAGTGGAGCTTTCATTGAATAATTTATTTCTTATTATCTTTATAGTCATTTTAGAGATCTCAGGTGAAGAAACATGGGCAAGAGTCATCAGTCAGAGACTTGGGAAAGAGGCTGCAACAAACACTCTGCTTACAGTTCTTCTAAATAGAATGTGGATTTCAGCCACTCTAATTAGCAATTTAATCCCATATCTGGAAATGGCAGATGGAAATGTTTGCTTCAAATAGCAAAAACAAACAAGAATTTTAAAAGTCAGTAACCAATAATGAGAGGAAACGTTTTAATGTAAACTAATTTATCATTTTGAGGATGACATTTTATCTAGATCATATACACTTCATCTCAACCACAATCACTTGCAAAGAGATATATATGTGTGTGTGTGTGTGTGTGTGTGCGCGTGCGTGTGTGTGTGCGTGTGTGTGTGTGTGTGTGGTATATATGTAAGTTATATATGTGTGTGTGTGTATATATATATGGTATGTATATATGGTATATAGGTAACCCTGGGCACTATTGAATTACAGAGAGCCTATTTTATGTATTATTTATTTGCTCAATGATCGCTTGGTGTCATCTTAAATTAATAAACTATTTTTTATAAAAAGTGAATAAGTAGATAAGTTTTGTATAGATATAATGTTAATTCAAATGACATTTGCCAGATTCTATAGGGGAATGCACTAGTTTGCTTTGTTTTATGTGTTATTTGGTTAACACATCTTAAAAAATTCTTATTGTCAAACTTAAAATGAATTAGTTGTTTACATATCACAGGTATTTGAAGATTAATTTATACTCCGTTTAATTTTTTATGCAATGTCTTTTGATCATATACTTTCTTCTCCCCCAACTTCTCTCATATCCCCCCACCTCCCTCCTGTACAATATTCTATCTATCTGTCTCACTCTCTCGCTTTCACAAAACAAAAAAACCCACAAAATAAATAGATAAATAAATAAATAAATAAATAAATAAATAAAAATAAAAAGTAAGTTGGTCTGTTATGGTATATGCCTTTACTTTTAGCCCTCAAGAGGCAGAGGCTGGTGGATCTCTATGAGCTCAAGGCCATATTGGTCTCTACAGTGAGTTCCAGGACAACCAGGGCTACACACACACACACACATAACCCAGTCTTAAACAAACAAATAAATAAATGGAAACATAAAGTAAAACAAAAGTGAACACACACACACACACACACACACACACACACACATATACACAATGAAGTAAATTTGTGATGACCCACTATTCCTGAACATGAGGACCACTCTGGATTCTGGTTAATTTGCCTAGTGAAATTCCACTGGGGGAAAAAAGACTGATATTTCTCTTTGGCAGCTGATTTCAATAGCAAACAGCTCCTTGGTTAGAAGTGGGACTTTGTGTTCATTTCCCCTACACCATGCCGGGCTTTTCTGGTTTTAAGCTTTGCAGCTCTTGCACATGCTGTCACGGTCTCTGTCAGTTAATATGTGTATCCATCCTCTTGTATCTGGATGATGCTCTCACTTTGGATCCATCTGATACCTCTGGCTCGCACAATCTTTATGAGTCACCTTCTTATAGGGAGATCTGGCCTCCTGAGGGGAAGGGTTTGGTAAAAGCATCTCAGTTAGAGCTAAGTCTCTCTCTCTGCACATTGGGTCTCTGTGTTAATTACTCTGTACTGTAAGAAGCATCTCTGATAAGGAGTCAGTGAAGATCTTCTCTATGGATATAGTAATATGTCATTAGGAGTTATTTTGTTGCTTTGTTAATTTATCAGAATAGTAAGTTTCCCCATAATGGCCTATGGCCTATCTGGTCTAAGTTCTTGGCTACTTTAGTATTATCAGTCAAGGTTTCAATGTCATGGAGTGGGCCTTAAATACAAGTATAAGGTGGCTGGTTATTACCATATAACATTTATCCCACTTGTAGCAGCATTTCTTGCAGACAGGCCAATGTTGTAAGTCACAGTTTCTAGCTAAGTAACATAAACAGTTATATCTGATAGCATACAAAGTACCTTCCAGCACCATGAATTGTACTCACTAGTGTTGAAACTTTAGTTGGGCACCAGACTGATTTCTCTACGTCTAATAACTAGTTAATTTGTGTCTTTAGTGACATCGCTTTGTAATCAGGTTACTGAAAGTAACAAATAACTTTGGCAATTTCCTGTGATCTTTGGAGGAATCTATGGGGCCTCTTTGGCCAATGATTCAACAAGATATATTTCCTTCCTGGCACTAAAGATTTTACTCAATGTCATAAGTTGCAATACTGTGTCCACCATTATACACTTGAATTCCTGACTCCACTTGAATTCCTTTTATATATTTTAGAAAGGTTCTCTAATGACTATACTGAAGTTCTTTGAAGGCTTGATAAATTTATTCAGAAAAGTGATCAAACTGCAGAAAAAAAATGGTTTTTTGAGAAGAAATCCAAAGTTTCACAACCCTTTTTTTTTCCTCTCAACAATTCTGTTTATTAAGATCCTGGTGATGTTTTCTTGACTGAAGTTTTTTATGCATTCAGATATTTTGCATGTTCACTGATGTAGTTAGCAATGAAAGTTGCAGTGAAGAACAATTCATGATCATAGGCCTCTGGTAGCATAAAAGGAAGAGGAGTGTTCTTTCCTGTAGGCAGCCTTGGAGTTATCAGCAATTAACTGATCCTTTGAACAAAACCCGTCATTTTTTCCTTGATCAGTTAATACATCTATCTGGAAACAGGAGATCATGAGACAGATAATGCTATACACTTTCCATTTACTTTGATCTGGTCCCAAATATCCACTAAGTGCCTCCTGGAATCTGGAAGACAGAGTGCTGGGCTGGAAGTTGTACCAAATATTGACATGATTGTATATTTCTAGTGTTTTTCAAGGGACAAACCAGAGCTCCCACTTCCCATGGAGTGACAAAAAATAGTCACCCTTTGTGGGTGCACTAGAAAATTAGCATTTACAAAGCAGGGAAGCGTCTCTGTTACATAAGAGTGCATTCTGTCATTAGTTTTCCGAGGAGGATTTCAGTGGTTGTCATGTAGAGCACGGCACCTGTGCAGAAGTCCCAGCTGTCATCTCCTTTAGTATTGCAGCTACAGGGGCTGGTATCCAAAGCCATGAAGACAATGCCGTGTTCTGAGGCAGATGGCTGACATAGAAAATTTGATATGAAATTTTGTTCTGTGCAAATGAATCCAACAGCCGTTAGAGTACAGAGGACTTCACACTCTTAGCCTGTGGTGGTAGGTAGACAGCAAATCTCACTTTGCATTGCTCTTCAACTCCGGACTGTTTGAAAACTTTCTGCAGTTCTTTAAAGCCCTTGATGCTGGAAATCTGCTTCAATGTCATTCTTCTCCTCTCCAATTGCTACTTGATTATCTGTCTACAAAAAAGGGCAATGGATTTTGGCAAGGAAAATCTTTGGGAGATGGTAGGTAAATATACTGTTTTTATTAACAGTATATTAGAAAATAGTATGCTAGAAAATACGCCATGTGTGTGTGTGTGTGTGTGTGTGTGTGAAATATATGTACAAGAACATAAAGCCGTCAGTCTATCCTGCCCTTTTTTCAGTATGTACTTTTAACAATACATCAGTACAAAAATACAATAAAATATATACTTATGTATGTATACATATATATACATATACACATGTACATGTGTATACATGTACACATATACACATACATATACACATGTACACCTATATACTTATATGCATATATACAATATTTATGTATACATATAGACAATAATATTTATATGTATATACAATAATATTTATACATATTACACATATAAAACCTTTTCTAAATGTGCATATACAATTGTAGAATGTTAATGATTATCGTCATTTTCTCTGTTTTAGCTTACATGGTAAAATGTCTTCTGTGGTCATGAAAGGAGAGAATGTAAAGAGATATGTCAGCACTGAATTCGACACTGAGTATGTCAATTAAAAACGATAACATAGAAATGTGTTCAGAAAGCTGTGATTGTTCAAACAAGAATGTGACTCTCAAATAGGACTTCTGCTAAGGAGGAAGACAGACTTTAGTAGATTTCTAAGGCAGCAGACAGTGGTGAGAATTGGGGGATGGGGAAGAAGATGATTTACCTGTGTGCCAATGCTAATTGTGGCTATAAAAGGAAGGTGACAATAAGTTGTTTTCATAAACTCCCTGATAAGGGTACAGCCACTTAACTTAGGAAAGCACATTGCCACTATGGGAATTTTTGTAAAACCTGTCTTTGATAACTTTGTGACCAAACGTGGGCATGCTGCACATGCTCACTCCTGTCCTAAAATGTACAATTGCATAGATACATAACTATAGATCACTATGTTTCTTTTACACTGTTTCCATGATCAGAAATATTAGAAGCAAAAGACAAAAGTCTAAGAAATGGTATCATGGAATAGCATTCATTACCTTTGTTGTATCTTCAATTTGTAGAACCTGAAACCTAGTACTACCAGCTTTAAATTTGAAACTAAGATATATTTATTTACTTTTTCAAGATTAAATTATTTTCTTCATAAATTATTTGAATAAGTATTCAATAAATATCTGACATATATTTGTTAGGATTAAATGAAAGAAAATATTCAAAATATTCACCAGAGCATGATAACCAACAAGTGGTTGTAAAATGTAATGATTTATAATGTAGATAAGCTCCTGTAAGTTAAAACATGATATAAACTTAATCTGACCATGGATCACACTAAAATTCTGGTAAATATGACCTAAATATGTCTGTTAACTTTAGATATAAATTTCTTAAATTTTACATAGAAGCAATTTATATAACAAATATTGGAAAAATATCAAAGACCATTAGATGCGTTATATTACTCTCTGAACAGAGGACTCAGTGGATTTCATCACATTCTTCACTTAATTTGAGCACATTTGCATAATTCAAAGATACTTTGAAATCTATAGAATGCAATTAGAAACTAAAGCATATATTTTGGAAATCATTGATGAAAATACTAGCCATAAGGAAAGTCTCTTTATAAAGAGAGTATCTTTGCCAAAGCTTGCATAATTTAGGATTTGTTTAACATGAATTGAGAAATAGACAAGTTTCTGTTTATCAGTATATTTTTTCCTTCACTTAAAGTAGGGTACTATTATTAAAAATATCAATTTTTATATTGTTGGTACATTTATGATATTCCTTTCTGACTGTTACAGCTACTGTACATTTAAAATAAAAATAAGTATCAACTTAATTAAGAGGATAAAAGTAATGTCATTTTGACATATACATTCATCATCTAAATTCCCGGAAAACAATAAATTCTCCAAAATTTATTGTTAATGAGACATTAGCAGACAGAAGTTCTGTGATTAATTAAGTCTATTACCAAAGGAAATTACTCAGTTATTGACTCAATTGAGTGTGAAGAAATTCTAAATAATTAGAACAGGTAAAAATACTGGGTTTTAATCTGTGTTATAAGTACAAAACTCCTTTAGATTTAAGCAAACATTGTAAAATCTGTAAAAATTGGTAAGTAAATTTGTCTAAAACCGTCTATAAAAGGAAGTACAGAAAATATAGAAGCATATGGTATGGAATATATATATAATATGTATATATATTATTTATATATAAATTTATATATCTGTTGAAAACAGTAATATGTATTTAAGATAAGCTATTATGTATACTGATGCATAGACTTTGCAGGTATTTTAAGTGTGCTCTGAAATCTAGCACAGCTTTTGTTATGATTATGTCAATTGTATCTTTGGGGTTATAACATATAGAAAATTGGTGCTTTGCTTAGGATAGTACAGAGGTCAATTGTAAGGATGGAACACAAATCTGAGACTCTAACTATAGTGCCTGTATTCATTCACTATGGAGATTCTGCATAATTGCAGCAATGACCTTGAGAGGCTCCTTTGAGATAGCCCAAGTTATACTTGTACCTTCATGTGAAGCTAATTACTCATAACTGATAGCTTCAAGAACGTGCCTACATCCTTGTGCTTCATCTCCCAACTAAATGTTCCTTTGCAGTTCCAATTCATTTACTTATCTATGGTTCTCAGTAGCCATCAAGGTCAATGAAATGCAAATATTTCTAAGCATATAAGTGTAAATTCTCTTCTCCACATCCTGCCTTTTGGTGTTTATAACCCCTATGTAAATGAGCATAAATTACAATTTGAAAAAAATAAGTTATATATATTATATAATATATATATGTTATATATATATATATTATATATATATTAAAAAAATAAATAAGTGTAAATCAAATTTTTCCCTCTATTTTCCAGATCTAATTGTTTAAAAGAATGATCAAAATGTTTAAGATGGTGGTACCTTATTCTATGACCATTGAATATTTTTGTTATTAAACATTTAGTGATATTTTATCAGATCAAACTAATCTTGCCTTAGCTGTTGGGCCTTGTTACACGTTTCTCCCAACTAAGCATCATCCTTCCTCCTAAAGCCACTGGCTAGTTCTTTGACATTTGCACATTCTTCAACATGTAAAAAGAAATTTTGTTTTCTACTTTGCTTTACCAAGTTTTCCTAGTCCATGTTAAAGTATTATTGTGAAAAGCGAACTTAGGAAAATATATGTTGTTTATATATGTTTAATAATGGTCCACTTAAATTCAGAAAATTTATGGTTATTTTGATTTAACAATTGTTAATTTATACATTTTAGGTTTGCATTTAATCATTATATAATTTCTTATACAACTATTATACAGCTAGGATTTTTATAACATTGGCAGTTGTCATAAAGTTATTCAATAGTAAAACTAAAATAAGTTATGTATGTACGAAGGTATTGGATAAAATTAGAAACTATCAGTGTATTCCTACACAAATGTGTGCATGGGTACATATATGAAATGTTTGATAGACTCAGTAGGGGGTGTGTGTGTCTTAAGAGTCTACCGATAATAGAGACCATGAATTAGGGAGGAGGTAGGGGACATAAAACAGTCAGAATGAAATGGAGGAGGAGAGTAATGTAGATGCAGGTAGATGCGGTACTCATGTATAAAATTCTGAAAAATAATAAAGAAGTTATTAAAATGTATTTTCCTTCTGTTTCTTCAAGGGTTGATAGTGACAGGATTGGGGCATTCGTTCTTGTAAGTGGCCACTGAATTTTAGACCCATATAATTGAATTTTATGTTGCAGACCAAACTATTTTTTCTTCTATTAATTACTAATTCATAATTATAATAGGAATATCTAATTGTCATCAACTCGACACACGAGCAAAGTCGGGCTTGCTAATAGTGAGGCTATTATGTTTTATTTGCTTCCTGTAATAATGAGAAGTGAAATATACACCCTTATAAATTACTTATTTGTTTTTTAGAAAAAGCATATATTTAACTTTTATATTTCAGGAACTGGAGCAGTATATACTTCAGGAACTGGAGCAGGAGGTGAGAAGTTTCAGGTTAAAACAACAACCTGGAGAGAGAGAGACAGAGGCAGAGACAGAGATTGAGACAGAGACAGACAGAGACACAGAAACAAAGAGACTGATAATCAGAGACACAGAGAGAGACAGAGATATACAGAGACAGAGATTTACTGAGAATGGCATGGGCTTCTTAAATCTCAATTGGCACAGCTCCCCCAACTAGGCTACATCTTCTAATTTGTCCCAAAGAGTTGCACCAACTGCCATCGAGAATTAAAATACTTGAGCCTATAGGAGCCATTTAACCATCGCACTATAGTTGTAGTATCTTCTCATAAGAAGTAATAAAATGAAGCTAATCATTAAAAGTAAAAGCCTTTGACCCATTGTATACCTTCTTTCCCTTATAAATAATAAATCAAGCATTAGTTACAACAAACTAATTTTTCCAAATACAGTCAACTATGTTCAGGATTAAAAATCAATCTGGGCCTGATTATTTTTTAAAACTAATGTTTTGGTATAGTTTTTGTTTGATTTTCTAGAGAGTAAAATAATATATAAACTTCATAATTAAGCTTTATATTATTTAAGTCTTAAACCAAAGAAATTGGTAAGTATATGAGTTACTGCTTCATAAGAGTCTTTCTTACAGAAAAGAGTAATGTCAGAGTAATGTCTGATTTTGTTAACCTAATATTTGAAAGCTGAGAAGTTTTTATAATGATAAAATAATTTACTCTCACATTTCACAGTAGAATATGCATTAATTATTTTCTGTTATTTATCATAATTAAATAGTTATTAGCTTTTCAAATGATTCTAGAAGAATATTTAAAAGAGCTAAAATATACAGCGAAATCTTTTATAAAGAGGTTTATAACCACATATTAATTCGGTGCTTATGAATTTTTCAAGTGTCAAACTTTTTATAGTGCTTAATATCTCTTTAAAATATTTAGAAATATGAACATTACATTTTGATACTTTTGATAGATATTATAATTATGATATAGTCTTAAAACAATTAGAATGTATAAATCCATACTCAAGGCATATGTATTGGCAACTATTTTTGTGAACCTTGTTTAAATCCTTAGCTTTTTATTTCTAAACTTTACATTTTTATACATAAAGACTTGCATAATACATTGTACATGCTTCATATTTGATATACTGTTTTGTTCAGAAAATTGTGATAAACTTTCTATGCCTATATAGTAGAAGTAAATTTTTTCTGAATATTTGTGGTTCATAGTTGGATAAATATGATGATAAATATATATAGTAAATATTGAATGATCACTAAAAAAAGCTTAGTTAAAATTCAGGAGCAAAAGCATTATAAAGATTGTACCAGAAAATTAAATCCTTCTGTTCAGTAAATTAAAAACAGTTAAATCTGTAATTGTCATTCCTTTTATGTTTCAAAGTGTAGCTAAGTATAATTATTCTATACATTTTCACACTCACAACTAAAACACATCTGAATTATTCTTCTGAGTGTGAGCTAGTGTTTACATTGTGGTGAGTTGAGATATTCCAATCTACAACTTTTATCATTCTGTTCTAGCATAAATGAACTATGTTGCTTATTATGAGAAGTAAGACATTCACATACAGTCTCTGGTGAAGTATGGATTGGGTTGGAGAAAAATATTTAAAGATAATACTGTCATCTCTTAGAAATATATAATACAATGTATTTTTAAATTATTTTCTATTGAAAAATGATTCTTCTTTCATACAATACATACCACCCACATTTTCCCTTCCCTCTACTCTTTCTAGCTTCTCCCTGTACCTTCCCTCTCCTCCAAATCCAATCCCTCTTCAGAAAAGAGCAGAACTCCAAGAGACAACAACCAAACAGGACAAAACAAGATACAATAAGACAAGGCAAAACCCCTCATATTGAGGCTGCACAATGCAATCCAATAGGAGCAAAAGAGTTCTAAGAGCAGGCAAAAGAGCAGGAGAACTATTTGTTCTGATTGTTAGGCATTCCACAAAATCAACAAGCTAATGGCTATAACATGTGTGCAGAGGACCGTGCAGGCAGGCCCTGTGATTGCCACTTTAGTCTCTATGAGCCCATGTAAATCCTGCTTGGTTGATTTGGTGAACCATTTTCTCTTGGTGTTCTCCATTCCCTCAGACTCCTACAAACGTTCCTCCCTTCTTTTGTGGGGTACTAGAGGAGGGTCTAGATCTATATTGTAAATGGAGAATTGCAGAAGCTTAAGCTTCTGTGAATTATATAAAAATAAAACAATTTTCATTGTTTCAATTTTACTCTCCTGAGTTTGAATGAAACACAGAGAGGGAAAAAAAAAGACAGACATTTTAGCACTTTAAGGGTTCTATTTTTTACAAATTTCCCATGTTTATAAACTCTCCCTCCAAATTGCTAATCAAACAAACCATTTGACAAACACTATACTAAAATGTTTAAAGACAATACAGAGAAATCATTTCTTTCTGTCCTCAGATGCAGGTGTTTTCTATTTATAAAAGTATGGTACATACAATTTTATAGTAGCAATTTAGCACCAATTTATTACAACACAATATTAAATCAGAAAATTAACTTTTCATTATCTATTAACCTTAGCTACCTTATGAGTAAATATAATATGATAGAGAAGCCAACATTAGAGTAGAGATTAATAAACATGAGAATATTTTTTTAGATAGTATTCTCAGTGTTTTGATTATATGAATGATGCTTTATATTTTATTATAAAATAACCATTTTTAATTTAAAAAGCTGTTCATACTTACTTTTAGACATATTTCTTCAGTTATTTATATGACTTAAATTTAATTTCCAAAGCAATTTAAATCATAAGCATTACTTTTGGTATGAACTTTAACCTTAAGAAGAAAACAACACCCAAGAAAACACAAGGAGTAAATAATATAAGATAAGCAAATCAAAGAAGACAGCTCCCACACCAGAAAAAAAAAAACAGTAATGGGAATCAACACATACTGTTCATTAATAATTCTTAACATCAATGGTCTCAATTCCACAATAAAATGAAGAGACAAACAGACTGGATTAGAAAACAGGATCCATCCTTTTGCTTCATTAAAGAAAAATACCTTAACAAGATAGGTGTTATCTCAGGGTCCGATGATGGAAAAAGATATTCCAATCTTGTACCTAAACAGTAAACTGGATGAAACTATTTTAACATTTAACAAAATAGACTTCAAACCAAAATTAATCAGAAGAGATAGGGAAGGACAAGACATACTCATCAAAAGAAAAATTCTCCATCTATAGGGGAAACTAAGATATTCCATGATTAAACCAAATTTACATAATATCTTTCCACAATTCCAGCCTTACAAAGGATAATAGATAAAAACTCCAACACAAGGAAGAAAACTACAACTTAGAAAAGGCAAGAAAGTGATCTTCCGACAAACCCAAAAGAAGATAGCCACACAAAAATAGTTCCACTTCTAACAACAAAAATAACAGGAAGCAACAGTCATTTTTCCTTAATATCTCTTAACACCAATGGACTCAATTCCCAATAAAAAGACATGGACTAACAAATTAAATACATAAACAGGACCTAACATTTTGTTGCATACAGGAAACACATCTCAGTGACAAAGACAGGTACTACCTCAGAGTAAAAGGCTAGAAAATAATTTTCCAAGCAAATTGTCCCAAGAAACAAGCTGGAGTACCCATTCTACTATCGAATAAAATCCGTTTCCAACCAAAAGTTATCAAAAAATATAAGAAAGAACACTTCATACTCATCAAAGGAAAAAACTACTAAGATAAACTCTTAATTTTAAATATCTATGCTCCAAATGTAAGGAGGACACCCACATTAATAAAAAAAAAAAATACTGAAGCTCAAAGCATATATTGCACCTCACACAATAATAGTGGGGAACTTGAACACCCCACCCTCAGAAATGGACAGATCATAGAAACAGAAACTAAACAGAGACAAAATAAAATTAACAGAAGTTATGAACCAAATGGATTTAACAGAAATCTATAAAACATTTCATCCTAAAACAAAATAATATACTTTTTTCTCATCACTTCATGGTACCTTCTCCAAAATAGACCATATAATTGGTCAGGAAACAGGCCTCAACAGATACAAAATGATTGAAATTATCCCTTACATCCTATCAGATCAACATGGATACAGGCTGGTCTTCAATAATAATAAAAACAAAAACAATGGAAAGCTCACATATACCTAGAAACTGAACAACACTCTATTCAATGATAACTTGGTCAAGGAAGAAATCAAGAAATTAAAGACTTTTTAGAATTTAATGTAAATGAGGATACATCATACCAAAACTTGTGGGAAACAATGAAAGCAGTACTAAGAGGAAAACTCATAGCTCTGAGTGCCTACAAAAAGAAACAGGAAAGCATACACTAGTATGCTTTTTTTTTTTTCAGGTGACAGCACACCTGAAAGCTCTAGAACAAAAAGAAGCAAATACACCCAAGAGGAGTAGGCAGCAGGAAACAGTCAAACTCAGGGCTGAAATCAACCAAGTAGAAACAAAAAGAACTATGTAAAGTATCAACAAAACCAGGAGCTTGTTCCTTGAGAAAATCAACAAGATAGATAAACCCTTAGACAGACTAACCAGAGGGCACAGAAACAGTATCCAAATTTATAAAATCAAAACTAAACAGGGAACGTAACAACAGACACTGAGGAAATTAAAAAAAAAAATAATCAGATCCTATGACAAAAGACTATACGCAACAAAATTGGAAAATCTGGATGAAATAGACAATTTTCTAGACAGAAACCAGTTACCAAAGTTAAATCAGGAGCAGATAAACCATCTAAACAGTCCCATAACCCCGAAAGAAAGAGAAGCAGTCGTTAAAGTCTACACACACAAAAAACACAGGACTGGGTGGTTTTAGTGCAGAATTCTATCAAACCTTCAAAGAAGACCTAATACTAATTATCTTTAAACTATTCTACAAAATAAAAACAGAAGGAACATTACTCAATTCATTCTATGAAGCCACAATTATAGTCATACCTAAACCCCACAAAGACCCAACAAAGAAGGGAACTTCAGACCAATCTGCCTTATGAATATAGATGCAAAAATACTCAATAAAATTCTTGCAAACTGAATTAAAAAACACATCAAAGCAATCATCCATCATGAACAAATGGGCTTTATCCCAGGAATGCAGCGATGGTTCAATATATGGAAATCCATCAATGTAATCCATTATATAAACAAACTCAAAGGGGGAAAAAAAACACATGATAATATCACAAGATGCTGAGAAAGCATTTGACAAAACTCAACATCCCTTCATGGTAAAAGTCCTGGAAAGAACAGGAATTCAAGGTCCATACCTAAACATAGTAAAAGCAATATACAGCAAACCAGTAGCCAACATCAAACTAAATGGAGAGAAACTTGAAGTAATTCCACTAAAATCAGTAATTAGACAAAGCTGCCTACTCTATTCCTACCTGTTCAATGTAGTACTGGAAGTCCTAGCCAGAGCAATTAGAAAACAAAAGGAGATCAAAGGGATACAAATAGGAAAGGAAAAAGTCAAAATCTCACTATTTTTCCCCAAAAGCTGCCTGTCTACATTAGCTTATAGCCATCTGTTTCAATGTTTTTCCACTGAGACCCAAGACTTGCTGTTAGTATACATGTATGACAGGCCTATTGCTGATTTTAGGCCCATGGCTGATTTTAGGCCTTCAGTGTATAAGCAGGGCTGCCCCTGACATCTCCCTTCTCTAAATATAGAAGGGTTGTGGCAATTCTAATCTTGCGAAGGCGGGGATAGAGGCCTGACCTCCAGTACTTGAAGGGGACCTTGTAATGGCTACAGTCCCCCTGTCGTTGACCAGTGAGGCATGAGTGCCATACCCATCCTGATGTCTTTTTCCTGGAGAGGGGATACTTTTGACATCAACCCCTATGCAGTCAGGCTTGACCCTCAGGGAACCCAGAGAGATATTTTTATCTTTTATTTATATTCCCTTGCAGTGCTTAGCCTCGCAGCCTAAGCAAGAATTCAGATCGAATGTCAGAGAAAATTTACAAGCCTGAGTAGTCATAGACCTTGTAAATAGGTAGCATGGCAGACAATACCAACTTAGATAAGGACGAGCTAGTCATAGGCAGAGTCATAGTGACTTGTCCCCTGAACCTTCACCCAGCCGATACCCGGTTCTGAAAGATATCTGTATTCCCCCTGAACATCCACACTCCAGTGTCAGTCCCTTCCCCACATCCTGCCTTTCTGTGTTTATAACCCCTATGTGAATGAATTACAATTTGAGAAAAAATAAATTATTTTAAAAAAAATCTCACTATTTGCAGATGATATGATAGTGTACTTAAGTGACCCCAAAACTTCCACCAAAGAATTCCTAATCCTGATGAACAACTTCAGCAAAGTGGCTGGATATAAAATCAACTCAAACAAATCAGTAGCCTTCCTCTACTTGAAGGATAAACAGGCTGAGAAAGAAATTAAGGAAATGACACCCTTCACAATAGTCAGAAATAATATAAAATACCTTGGTGTGAATCTAAGCAAGCAAGTGAAAGATCTGTAACAAGAACTTAAAGTCTCTGAAGAAAGAAATCAAACTAGATCTCAGAAGATGGAAACATTTCCCATGCTCATGGATTGGCAGGATTAATATAGTAAATATGGCCATCTCGGCGAAAGCAATCTGCAGATTCAATGCAATCCCCATTAAAATCCCAACTCAATTCTTCATAGAGATAGAAAGAACAACTTGCAAATTCATTTGCAATAACAAAAAACCCAGTATAGCAAAACTATTCTCAACAATAAAAGAACTTCTGGGGGAATCACCATCCCTGACCTCAAGCTGTACTACAGAACAATAGTGATTAAAAACTGAATGGTATTGATACAGAGACAGGCAGGAAGATCAATGGAATAGAATTGAAGACACAAAAATGAACTCACACACTTATGGTCACTTGAACTTTGACAAAGGAGCTAAAACCATCCAGTGGAAAAAAGACAGCATTTTTAACAAATGGTACTGGAAGTTGCATGTAGAAGAATGCAAATCGATCCATTCTTATCTCCTTGAACAAAGCTCAAGTCCAAGTGGATAAAGGATATTCATATAAAACCAGATACCCTGAAACTAATAGAAAAGAAGGTAGGGAAGAGACTTGAATACTTGGGCACAGTGGAAAAGTTACTGAACAGAACAACAATGGCTTATGCTCTAAGATAAAGAATTGACATATGGGACCTCATAAAATTACAAAGCTTCTGTAAAGCAAAGGACATTGTCAATAGGACAAAATGGCAACCTACAGATTGGGAAATGATCTTTACCAGTCCTACACTGATAGAGGGCTAATATCCAAGATACAAAAAGATCTCAAGAAATTGACTCCAGACAATCAAATAACCCTATTAAAAATGGCCTACAGAGCTAAACAAAGAATTCTCAACTGAGAAAACTCAAGTGACCAAGAAGCACCTAAAGAAATGTTCAACATCCTTAGTCATCATGCAAATGTAAATCAAAACAACACAAGTCAGAATGGCTAAGATCAAAAACTCAGGTGATAGAAGATGCTGACAAGGATATAGAGAAAGAGGAACATTCCTCCATTGTTGGTGAGATTGCAAGCTGGTACAACCACTTTGGAAATCAGTCTGGTGGTTATTCAGAAAATTGGACATAGCATTACATGAGGACCCAGCTATACCACTTCTGGGGATATACCCAGAAGATGCTCCAACATAAACAAGGATACATGCTCCACTATGTTCATAGCAGCCTTATTTATAATATCCAATAACTGGAAAGAACCCAGATGTCCTTCAACAGAGGATTGGATACAGAAAATGGGGTACATATACACAATTGAGTATTACTCAGCTATTAAAAACAATGAATTCATGAAATTCTTAGGCAAATGGATGGAATTAGAAAATATCATCCTGAGTGAGGTAGCCCAATCACAAAAGAACACACATGGTATGCACTTACTGATAAGTGGTTATTTGTCCAAAAGCTTGCAATACCCAAGATACAACTCACAGACCACATGAAGCTCATGAAGAAAGAAGACCGAAGTGTGGGTACTTTGGTCCTTCTTAGAAGGCCTATCAAAATACTCACAGGAGCAAATATGGAGACAAAGTGTGGAACAGAAACTGAAGGAGACTTCCCCAGCTGGGCATCCATCCTATGTGCAGTCACCAAAGGCAAACATTGTTGTGGATGCCAGGAAATGCATACTGACAGGAACCTGATATAGCTGTCTCCTTAGATGCTTTGTCAGAGCTGACACATACAAAGGCAGATGCTCACAGCTAGCCATTGAACTGATCATGGGGTTCCCAATGGAAGAGTTAGAGAGAAGACTGAATGGGGCCCCATGGGGAGAGCAACAGTACCAACCAACCAGAGCTCCCAGGACCTAAAAACACCAGCCTGGGAGCACATAGGGAGGAACCCATGGCTTCAGCTGTATATGTAGGGGTTGATGGCCTTGTTAGGCATAGGTGGGAGAGGAGGTCCTTGGGCTGGATGTGAAGGCTGGATGCCCAGTGTGGGGGAGTTTGAGGGAGGAAAGGTGTGAGTGTGTGGGTGGATTGGTGCACACCCTCATAGAAGCAGGAGGAGGGGGCATGGGATAGGAAGTTTCTAGGGAGGCAGGAAATGGAGAAAGAGGATAATATCTGAAATGTAAATAAATAAAATATTCAATTTAAAAAAATTTTAAAAAGCAAAAAAAAAAAAAAAGGAAAGGAAAGGAAAATTCTCAATAAAATACTTACAAACCAAATCGAAGTACAGGTCAAAAGGACCATCCACCATGATCAAGTAGGCTTCATCTCAGATACACAGGAATGGTTCAACATACATAAATCAATAAATGTAAACCACCATATAAGCAAACAGAAAGAAAAACTTGATGTTAATCTCATTAAATAAACAAAAGTTATATGACAAGACCCAATATATCTTTGTGACAAAATTAATGAAAGTATTCAGGATATAATTGGCGTACCTTCACATAATAAAGGTGTTCACAGCAAACATAGCCAACAACAGGCTAACAATAAGAAACCCAAAGCATTTTGTTGGGATATACTGTGTGAAGGCGTATCACTGTGTATTCAAATGTTAATTCTTTACCAGCAAAGAGCTAGCAGTCCATCACCCATCACCTGTTTCATATTTTATAAATATTTGTTCCTTCTTCACCAGTCTAAGGCAATCTAGGATTTTATCTGATTGGTATTAATAACAAGCTGATGACCAATAGCTGGGCAGGAAAGGGAAAGCAGAATTTCCAGGCAGAGATAGGGACGCTCAAGAAGAATGAAGTTATTTTACTTGATACTCATAGATGAGTGCCTTGTCCAGTCATCACCTAGAAAGGAGTGGGTACAGAGACCTGCAGGAAGATATTATACAGAGAGTCCAATTTGAAGACCTAGATTCATTCCTTCTCCCATGAAGATCAGGGAATCCCATTGAAGAAGGCCTGGAAAGATTGTAGGAGTCAGAAAAGATAGAGGACACCAGGAGAATATGGCCTAAAAACTCAACTAAGCAGGCCTTACTTGAGCTTGCAGAGACTGAAGTGGCAAGTACAGGGTCTGCATGAGTCTAGACCAAATCCTCCAACTATATGCTATGGCAGTTAGCTTGGTGGTTTTGTGGGACTCCTGACAGTTGGAGCAGGTATGCCTCTGACTCTTTGCCCACTCTTGGAACTTTTCTTCCTGTTGGGATATGAGGCTTTTGCTTTGTCTCCTTGCTTCTTGTTTCCTGCTTGGTTGTTGTCTCTTAGAGATCTGCTATTTTCAGAAGAGGAAATGGAGGTGGAGTGAATCTGAGGAAGAAGGGAATAGGAAGGAGATGGGAGGAATGGCAGGAGGAGAAACTGTGATAGAGATTATTATATGAGAAAAAAATCTATTTTCAGTATAAAAAAATCTGTTAGCTCAGACACTTAACGTAGGTAATGGACACAGCTATTCATTTTATATACAGGGTGAAAAATATATAGTTTGGTTCTGCAGGTTTGCATATAGATTTTCCCAGCATCACTTTAAAATGACTCTGTCTTTTTTTTTTTCAGTGTATATTTTGGACAATTAACTAAGAAGATCTGACCACTGATGAATTAATAATGTGAACAAAAGATGACTGCCAGGAGCTGGTTATAATCCTCAACTGTTGCTTTTATATAAAGCTAGGTAGACTCAATATTGAATGACACATCTATGTTATACAAAAATGTGTATATGCTACTTTAATAATTCTGTTTCATATAAAGGTAAGACTTAAGTCTGAATGAGCCTCATAGAGGTTTTTTTTTGAAGTGGCATAAATATAATCACAAGTTATTAAAGAAAAAAAGAAGGATGTGAGCAATATTGTCACATCTTCCTAGCACCTGTGGTGATGCCCTGACTGGCTGTAAGGTTCTGAGCTTTGAGATATTTAATTAGGCTCTTCAGATGTCAGTTATGTATTCTACCTCTATACTGTTATTGACATGTGAGAGCTTAAAGTTTCAAATCAAAATATCAAACTCTATGATTGTCTGCCAAACGATAGTATCTTCCATGCATTCTACGATAGGAAATCTGTACCTGTGAAATCTAAACAATACAGTAGTCTAAACAGTTTCTGTAAATGACAGGAAAGGGAAAGAGAATCCAATATTATTTCAATTAAAAAATAAGTAAAATTGTAAAAAATAAATACTTTGGCTCTAACTAATGGAAAACTTGATTAGTAAATAAAATGGCTTGTTTTCTCACAGAACAACAAGAATACAATATAAAGGTAAAAAGGTTATCTGAAATAGCTCTAAAATAGAAATCATTACAATAGTTCAGTCAAAAGAAACTCTGTACTGTACTTTCATAAGGCTTATGATTTTATTTCTCCATATGCTTATTTTATTGTAAAGATCTCTGGCAGTATTAAAAGTTATCAGCTCACATAATAGCATGCTTGTCTATTGGTATCATGAGTTTACAGAGTTACAAATAATACTTAACTCAGGCAGGCAAAGTGGCTCTACTATTGAGATATCTATCATTGATTGATCTTGGAGAAGACCAAGATAAAATTTCCAAGGCAGTGTACCATATAGACCATGACATGTTTCAAGGCACAGGCCAAGAAGATTTTGTACTTTTCCACCACCTGGACCCTCTTACCCCCTCCCCTTGTAAAACATGCTAAAAAAAAAAATTTCCAGTGCCCATGAAACATAGCTCATGACTGCCTGTAACTCCAACTTAGAGAATCCAACACCTACTGGTTTAAAAGGCCACCTGCACCTACGTGCATATATATACCACACACACTCATTTACACAGATATATATATAATACAAATAACACACTTAAAACTACTTAGTCTTTTCACATTTGTTCAAATTTAAAATGACACTCCTCAGAATTCAATCCAGATAAGTTCATGTTAATAATGACAATATCAACAACTCAGGAGTGTGATATATCTTATTCTCTGTTCAATGTGTTTATAAATAAATTGTTTATATAATAATATGCTTTGTTATTTGCCTTTATTTGGAAGCATGCAAAAGATATCTAGGAAATTGTGTCTTTGGGATAAAATTAAAAAGGTAAAATAAATTATACACGCCTCATCCACTTCTCAGACACAGAGACCTGTGGAGTCCAAACTGGAACTACAGCCAGGAAACCCCCATACCAGGACCACTAGAACCAGAACTAGAATTCCAATTAATTAGAGACCAGCAAAGAGAGCTTACTCCTCCTCACTCTTTCCCTGCCATTTGCTTGTCTTATCAGTCATCCTTATGAGCCTGAGCTTCAGAGTCACAGAACTTCAACAAGGGAGCCCCATAGCCAGTAAGACCACCCACCCAGTTGACTGTTTATTAGCCACCCAACCCACCACTAGACTCCAGTAACATATGGGGTCTAATTGTGAAACCCAAATTGGTCCAAGAATTAAAAGCTGCACAATCTAATAAATTAGGGTAACAGCAAAGACATCTTTAAACATTCATGAAACAAGACAATAACAGATACCAAGAAACATCACCACCAATCTGAATCCAGAGGGCCAAGTATCAACACAAAGGCACAAACAACAGTAGTAAAGACAATGTTTCTCCTGAGAGAGCAATTTAGCTGATACAGAAGACAGTAGGCTGAATGAAGCAATTATAAATATGTTCAAGAAACTCAACATTTATATCAATAAATACCTACCTTAAATTAAGATAGTGCAAACACAAACACTTTATCTGAATAAAGCCATAACTATATTTCAAGACATGAACATATAATTTTATAACATAAAAGGACTTCTGAAGAACAGCCAAACTAAAATAAAATTCAAAATAAAAATCTAAGAAATTCAAAAAAGAAGCTTATGGAAACATGTCACTAACAGATTGGTTCAAACAGAATATGGATAAGGTAAGAGAAGTGGATCACTTTGTCAATATAAAGGCCTAATTTTAAAAATCTAAATAAATATATACAGAATTAAAGGTTTAGTTTCTACTAAGTCAGTTCTACAGTATAGTCTAGAAGAAAGACTGAAGAAAATATTCCTAGGATGCAAGAAATTAAATATCCAGAACAATTAAGCAAAAGAAGTCTAAGATAATAAGACTCCAACAAGAGTATGACAGGAATTTATAGCCATTGTTTAACACTCAATATTAATGGTCATAATTTTCCATTAAAAGACATAAACTAACAGATTATATTACAAAACATGACCTATCTGTTTTGCTGCCTCCAAGAAACATAGTAACCATCAACAATTGTTAAACTCTTAAAGTGAAAATTTGAGAAAAGTTATTTGAAGCAAATGGAACTAAGAAACAAACAAAGGTAGCTATTTTGATACTTGACAAAACTGATTGCAAATCAGCATTTGTCAACAAGGAAGAACACTATATACTCACTGAAGGAAAGAGCCAACAATATAATGCTATGAGTCTAAACATTTACATGCCAATCACAAATGCATTAAGTTTCATAAAATGCATGATATTGAATATAAAATCACAGATTGACTCTAACTTGTTGATACTGAGTTACTTCAATAACCCATTCTCACCAATACACTGATAATACAGACAAAAACTAAGACTTCAAGTTATTTAAAATCACAACTCTAGTGATTCCAGCAGACATTTACAGAACATTTTATTTATTCATTCAAGAATATACTTTCTTCTCAGCAGCCCTTGGAATGTTCTTCAAAACTAACCACATATTGGGAACAAAGCAGGTCTCCACAAATATAGGAAAACTGAAATAATAGCATGTATCACACCTGACTACGAAAAATCAAAAGCTGGATATCAGAAAGAACAGGAACATGAGTATGAACGCAACTGATATGAAACAAATTACTGAACAAAAATTACGTCAAGAGAGAAATCAAAAGAATTAAAGTGTTTAGAACTGAAAGAAAATGAAAATGCGACAAAGGAAAATATATGGAACTTGAGGAAAGTGTGCAGTCTTAAGGGCTTATGTCACAAACATGAGAGATCTTATGTTAATTACTTATTGATCTACTTGAAAACTTTAGAAAAAGAACAAATTACACTTTAAAGGTATGTTGCTAATAGATTATAAGACCAGGGTTTAAATAAATTAATTATATTAGAAAAAACTAACCTTGTTAGTAATTAATAGTTCACTATATGGACAGGGGCCCAGTCAATAAGTAGGAAGTTACTGTAGGGAAACCTACCCCACTACCTAGGGCTAGAGGATCATGGTTCTGAGAAGAGATCCTTAGTCACACTTTCCTTATCCCTAACTATGTTCTAAGTATTTGTTCATTTACACACAGATGTGTGTGGTCCTCATCCCATATCAAGAAAACTGGTCTCTGCAAAAGATGGACAGCATTCCAGAAAACCACAATCATTTCAAATGCAGATTCATAGTCACAATGAATACATCTATAAAACAATTTCCATATCTAAGGCTTGGGAACATTGCAGAAGAGGGTACAGAAAGATAGAATGAGCCAGAGGAACAGTTTCTTATCATATTCTCTGTTCTAGAAATGTCAGAAGCTATACCCATAAAGTCCCAGCAATTAATCTGCCTAAATAAGAGCTGAAAAAGGAGACCAACAGGAGACATGATAAAGTGAACAGAGGAAAGATCACAAGGCCTCATCCTTACACAAAGAACTGTAGGCAACAAAGGAATTCTGAGAGTTGGAGAAATATTCAGCAGAATAAAGAAATACGTTCAAATTCTTTTTATGAAGCTATTATTGACTTGATATCAAAAACCAAAGAACCAGCAAAAAATAAGACAATTATAAAGCAATGTAATTTTAAATACATATCTACTTAAATCAGGAACAAGATTAACAATGAGATGTTCATTCTTTTCACTCTTCTGTTTTATAAACACAGTGACTGAAAACTAATCTAGGGCCATAAGACCAATTAAGAAGGATAGTTATGTACAATAAGGAAAGGAAGAATTCAGAAGATCTTTGCAGATTGTGTGGTTGTATGTACAAAGGCTCTAAGACTCCACCAGAAAATTTAAAAGGCTCATAAATACATTGGGCAAAATAGCAGGAGATTACTGTATTGACCCTCCCCTCCCCAAACGATACAGACTATTTCTATTGTTCTTGGATATTCCCTAGAACTTGGTAATAAGACCCTATTTTTGAAAGCACTATATACTTGAGTCAGACCATGGCTAAATCTTGTCGGTACTTGACTTACTGGCTAGCTTTCAGAATGCTGAAAGGTGCTAAATATGCTACTGGAGAATAGTGATCATCAGTCTAACTCAGTTTTGACCACTGAAGGATAAAATATTGACCTGAGTTGCATTCTGTGTCTACTGATGGAATAGTAGCACGAATGTTATCAGAGTAAACAACCAATTCTCAATTTGACTGAAGATAATCTCTATAAGCTGAAACCCATACATGGCCCAGTCAATGAGCCCAAGAATTTGTGGTTAAGTAAGTCAGAGACACACTAATATTCAGCTAAATTGACATGATTTTTAAAGGAATCCCTACTGCACTGGTATACGCATATATCAATGTTATCTCTCAACCCTCATCAAAGAAGAAGCTTCTTGCACTAGATGGGAATTAACAGAGATTAGCAGTGTGCAGAGAATAAGAGACTTCAGAGTGATCAACCATAAATGAGATACCTCTAAACACTTTCAAGTGTTTACTAAATGCATAATACAAATTCTCCAAATATAATATATTATTCAAGACTTGTTCTGTTACATTCCTTTTGTTTTGTTGACAGCATAGAATGAACTGTAGTAATCAGAGGTGACTGTATCAAGCACTGGGAAACATCTTTCCAGGGGAATTTTAAATGCCAAGAAATTTACCTTATTCCTGTGTAAGTAAATTTAATCAATGAAATGCATATTAAAATTGAAATAGCTAAAATGGAAATCCTATATTCACCACATTACAAAAAAGCAGAAATAGAAGAGCCCCAAGGGAAGGCACTCATTCAAACAGTCAGGAATGCCCGTAAAAAGACTAAACTGAAAGCTATAATATATATGCAGAGGACCTGGTGCAGGCCCCGACAGGCCCTATGCTTGCCACTTCAGTCTCTATGAGTTCAGAGGGCCTTGTTCTCCTGTTGTTCTCCATCTGCTCTACCATGTCTGCAAAATATGTTAGAGCAATAATAGCCCAAAGTGTGTGTCTGATTTGACATAAGGCCCACTCCACAAGATAGAACCCACACCTGACACTGCTTCAGTGACCAAGAACCAAGGATTAGATGGTCCAGAATCTACGCTTAATGCTACTGTACACTGGATAATTCGAATGCTGATTTTTGTGCACCCTTATCTGGTTGCAATCTTTTTTCCAAATATCTCCTGTCTTAACATTGTGTAAACATTGCTCGCAATTCTTTCCTGATTTATAAATAAAAGCTGATCATTCATTGACTGATCAGGGGAGAGATTAGGGCAGGACTTCCTCCCACTCAGGGGAGTTTGCAGAGGAGAGAGGATGTGGGGATGAGCCACAGGGAAAGAGTCCAGAAGACACCATGAGAAAACAGCTCTAGCAGAGAAAGCCATAAAATTCGATTATCTTGAGGTTTTGGCTGGAAGGTAGCCAGGAGGATTAAACAGGATTAAAGAGGATTAAAACAGAGTAATACTGCTCAATTGTTGTGACTTTAAAGCATGTTAAATAAATGCAATGGTCCAGTCTCAATTATTTTGGGACTAGCTGGGTTAAGAGAAAAATGTCGACACTCATAAAAGGCCAGTAACACCAGAGACCTAGAATAAAACCAAATACTACTTGTCTAAAATAGAGAAAAAGGAAAAAAGTAACAATAAAGTCACTGCTATGATACTGAGCTATACTTAGTCTTGTGTCTTAGTCAGCTACCATCATAAGAGAAGATTCTTCCTGCATCAGAGGCATACAAATACAGAAACCAGCAACCAGGTACTACTCTGAGAGGTTTTGGAACATACTGCTCTAAATGAGATATCACCATCAAATTTCTCCCCTCAGAATTCAACAGAAGAGGAAAAGAAGGAGTATGAAAACATTCAAAGTTTGATTTCTATAAGTATCCACATGACTGAAAGAGTATGTTCTCTGTTGTGATACATCCTGTATAGAAAGACTCATACAGAAAAGCTCTGAAAACGTTAGGCCGCTTCTTCGCTGTTACCTTGTGATTAAACAAGTCTTACTAGGGCATTATTCTCCAAGTTCCTATTACAAAAAACTCAAAGCTTGATTCAAATTGTGTTGTAAAATATATTGAAATTATAAGTTTTTCAAATATGCATCTTCCTTCTATATTCCTAAAAACAGAACCTGTACTATGTATAAAACATAATCTAGCATTTTATAACATTGAAATTATATTTGAAGTAAATAATTTTAGCAACATTGAAAATATATAATACTTTAGATTTGATATAGTGGTTACAAAAGAAAGTAGCAATGTAAAAAGTCACTGAGAACAAGAACAGGTGGTTTATTGTTAGGCTCCATAACAGACCATAACTGGCAATGTTTGGCAGGGGCTTGGAAATTAGATATCACCTGGGAAACGAGAAGAAATTTTCTCAAAAATAAGTTAGCAAGACAATGTTACAGAGCAGTAGAAAACCAAGAGGTTGATCGCAAGAGGAAAGGTTTTTTGTTTTTAAGTGATTGAGATGTCTATCATTAATTCTATAAGTGATATAGAAATGTATAGTTTGCAACCTCATAGGAAGAATAACAATATCAACCAAACAGACCCCCTACGCAGAGCTCCCAGAGACTAAACTACCAATTAAAGAGTACATGTGCTCCTTGAAACAAACTTCATAGAGTAAATCCTTAATATGTAAGAACATATGAAATAAAAGTAACAATATAAAAATATGTAAGCAAGTTAGAACATAGTACAAAAATGTAATCCTTAAAAGTAACAAAAATGACTGTATTGCATAGTATATTGGAAAAGTTTCATTGCTTGCTAAGTTTAAACAAAGCTAAAATATTAAAGAGGCTATCATCATAAAAACACATTTTCTAGAATTATAAAAGTAAAGAAAAATGTATCCATAAATATTCACAAACATATGTCAAATTGATTAAAAATAAGTAATCAAAAATTCTTCTAGGTATGTCATTGTAACATACATAGATGATTTAAAATATATTTGAATTTTGTAACAATGCTGTTCATCTGCATTGCTTTATTTGCCTTATGGAAGGACTTCAGCATGTTCTTTTTTAATTTTTTAATTGGATATTTTATTTATTTATAATAGAAATATCATTCTCTTTCCCCATTTTCCCTCCCTAGGACCCCTATCCCATCCCCCTCCTCCTTTATGCTTTTATACCATTTTGTACTTGCCTTAAAAATTTCCAAGGCAAATCTTTTCAGTAGTTATTTATTCCAGCACATTAAGCGGAATCTGGAACTTTATACTAAGTTTTTACAAAGTTAATCTATAGGCAGATAAATCTAATTGGGAAAGTAAATGTCTAAACACTTTAAATGTAACTTCCTCTTCTGATTCAAGAGTAATATTTTTAGCTGATAAAATATGTGCTTGAAAGCCAAGACTGTGAGCATTCTTGGTTGAAAAGAAGTGAAGAAAAATGGAGAAAGAGTAAACTGGATTTTTTTCCCTCATTCCCCAAAGGTGTTTACAAAACTCTCAGCTCAAGATAATTTAAAGTTTACTATTTTGACTATAGGATTTAAGATGTAATTGCTTTGTCTTTCCTTGTTCCTCTCTAGAATTGCTCTCACAACCCACACGTTCTTCAGTGCTACAAGCTTTTGCATTAACCTCTAGGGCAGTAGGATGGAATTGAGACAGGTTTTGTAATTAGCTGTGGTTGTAAAAGTCAGGCTTTCAGAAGGCAGAAGTTGCCATCAGAGTCAGTATCAGAAGAGAGTCCAACAGCAACTGCACTTGGAGAATAAATCTGTTGCTGTAGCAACCAGGCCCCATTTGCTATCAATGAAGGAAACATACAGAGAAAATGAATAAAATGTTTCTCTTCAATTTTAAAAGGATAAAAGTTTTTTAGATTCAACAATTTGAATAAGTTTCAACTTTTAGATCTTAAAATCAAACTATCTAAAAGTATAATTACAAAATAACTAGACCAATGAATATACAAGATTTTGTGCAAATTTGTATACTCAAAAAAGTTATTTTATTTTCAGTTATTCAAAATATTCTAAAACACCCCATTAACTATTTTTCTCAGAGATTATATATTGTTTACTAGTGTCTGTATGATTCTCTACTGATACTATTTTGAGGTATTCTCTATTATATCAAAAACACATTTCATAAAACTCCTCTTGAAAAGTAGATAAGAAATGAGATCCAGTCTTAGTCAATGGGTGCAATAAGAAAACCAATAACAACTGTGTGGCTTCACCACAGAGATGTATTTTTCACAGGTTTAAAGCTCCAAATGCAAAACATTTAAAACCCAGATAGATTTATAGTGTGGTAAGAAGCCAAATACCCTGAGAAGATACCTTCCGTGGCTTGTGCAATAGAAAGTACATGATACCTGCCTTTGGGATGCTTTTACTGTAGAAATGGATCCCATCATTTTGAATTTCATCCACGTGAGTCAAGCACCTCTGAAAAGACCTGTCTATTAACATTATCATCGTTCAAACTATGTTTCAAAGTGTGAGCTCTGTGGAGACACTAATATAGAACATTTCTTGAATGACAGACATAATCTGGCTTCTACTATCCAGTGGCCATTCATGCAAATTAAATATTTGAAAGAGCTACAGTAATATGAGTTGTGTACATCAGAGCACATTCTGATGAGGTGAAACTAGAAAACGTATTTGGAGTGAGTTGCCCAAGGAGTCATCCAGTAAAATCTTTCTTCATCCAAGGTTGATGAGGTTGTGGTGTCTCTTCTAATAAAACCAAGCAATGAAAGTTTACCATATGTCTGAAAAAAAACCTAAGAGCCCGGTAGAAGATAATACATGTTTCTAAGTACATTGTCTTATTTTCCAGAAAGGTTAGACATTTGGATGGGAAATGTCAGAATACTTGACAAAAGTTGACAGATTGGATAAGACATTCCGGAAGCATCAAAGACTTTAAGTAAAAATTCCTCAATCCCTTTGCCTCACCCACCAACACAAGAGGCAGTGTCCATGGAAACCCACTGGCCACACTGGCCAGGGCATCAAGCAGGTTATCTTCATTCTTCTTCATGTGCTATGATTCTGATTTCCCCATCTCATCCTTATCCCTGTAGCAGACTACCTGCGGGAGACTCTCTTCCTGCCCTCCCTGTGGATTCCATAGATCCTTATAGCAGACGCAACATTTCTCCCTCACATGGACCTTCCCAGTTCCCTCCCCTCTAACCCATCCTCATTCCTTTGTATCAGCACACAACAGTAGAAACAAGTTCTATAAGGAGGAACTCAGAAGTACTCCTTATTATCCACCCTGCAGCCAACATGTGTACCTAAGATTCAAAAGGGGCAACAGAAACCAAGGAATAGGACACCCACCCATCAAGGCAAGAGGAGATACCAACATCTAGAATAACAACCATTTCAAGCCCAGATGCCCAGATGCCCAGATCCCTTTAATTTTTCTACTTTCTTGTACTGAACAGTTTTCTTCATTTCTTTCCTCTGTTTGTTTATTATTTCATAAACTTCATTACTGTTACTAATTGTGCTTTCATGCTGGTGAACCCCTAAGTAACCCAAGCTATTGCCTACAAATATCTAACGAGTAATAATAAATTATAATATGATAAGATAAAACTAAACCAAACAAATCAGAAGAGGAGAAAACAGCATATGGAATAAAATGATCGCAAGAAGAGGTACTGGAAAGATACAGAGGCCCACTTACTTGTTCACACACTCTTCTGAAGAACTGCAGGTAGATCATAATTCAAGGCAGTGTACCATATAGACCATGACATGTTTCAAGGCACAGGCCAAGAAGATTTTGTACTTTTCCACCACCTGGACCCTCTTACCCCCTCCCCTTGTAAAACATGCTATAAAAAAGCATTTCATGTTCAAAAAAAAAAAGAAGCATAGAGTGAACAGAAAAAAAAAAAGAAAATGGCATAAACATAATTTTATCATCCAGTGTGTACATCACACTTGGTATATGTCTACATTTTGTGAAACTCCAAGTTTACACAACTGAGTTCTCAAAAAAAGAGGAAGAACTATGAAGCAACTTATAGAATTATATCCATGATGCTCTGGACCAGTTAGCTTTGAGGTAAGCCTGCCTTGGTATCACAAGGTCACCATAGTCTTCATGATATAAGGGATGAGTCACTGAATATCAAGCCACAGGTGAATTAGGCCTTACACCATTAGGCAATTATTATCACTCTAAGTGAATATTTTCCCAATAAAAGGTACTGTTTTTCTTGAGAATTATGCAGATAATATAAACACATATGCATGATGATTTTTCATACTCGATCTTCTTTAATATTTGTATTGCTTTGCTTATAATTGCTATTAGTTAAAGAATAATTATAAATATCTATAAGTGACTTTATTGATACAATTGCACATTTTATACACTAGTTAATTCTTATTATTTCTCTCTTTTTTTCACCATGAGCCTGTAATTTACTGGAATTTAATATCCATTCCACAAGTATGCTGTTGAAACATTTGTATGATAAACTGTGTTTCTTCAACTTTTTTTACATCTTTGGAAGAGAAATGTGATGCAATCTATGATAATATACATTGTATCTCCAATTGTATTATAACACTAACACTTATTTCATAACTATTTAGAATTTTTGGAAAAACTTTGCCTTTCCACTTCAACTATGGTTTGAATCATCACTTCATAATCAATCTGTCTGTAATGAAGTGAGCAATTTAAGGCTAGATGAATAATTCTCATATCTATTAATATCCATATTATTTTTGCTTCATACATAATTCTGTAAAATTAATGTCTAATAGCTTTCTCTCTTATGTAAGTTTTCATTCACTGAACTATTTCTTGTTAATAATCATTTATAGTTTTTCTTTCATTTTGAACCTTGATAAATATTTTTTTCCTATATGTAGTAATAAAATGTCAGAGTAATTTATATATTACATACGATGGTGTAGATACATTGTTGTAAGTACATTAACTGCTAAGGACAAAATCCAAATAAATAAGGCCATATAAATTAATTAATATTTTCATTTGTATTTCCATAGAAGGAGAAATGAGCTACAGTAGGATTGCACACAAATAAAATAGCATCATATCATATATCTAGGAAATTCAAAATGTCTTTCTTCACCCTGATTCATGCTACCTTTTGTATATAATATCTGTTTTAAATAAAATATCCAAATCAAACTTAGAGCCTACATAAATTTTGACAATTGAAGTTTCAGAGATATAATTTTTAGGTTTGGCTACATAAAGAAAACCGAAGACCTTTTGTTTAAATAGTTTAATCAAAGCTTTATCAATTTTTCCTACTTTTCATCTACTTAATGCCCATACATGTTATTTATATCTTGATCCTGTGTTCATACTTATAGACAATTGTGACACTATGTTATTGAAATGACAAAGAATAACAATGAAGTGTATTATACATACTTCTTTAGTTTCTCAATTCAGCCTGTAAACTTTACTTTCAAAATTAAGGTTCAAGCCAGAATTGCAAATAATTTGAAGAATGAAGACAGCAGAGCATTTGCCTGAGCATAAGAATTTGTGAGTATGGTTTGTGAGAATGTAGAAGCCACGTGACACTTCATTCAATTTATCTTGACTCTCTCTTGTGAATATTTACCAACCACTATCAGTGTAGAGGAATTTTAATCCATCAACATGGCTGCTCTAGAAAGGGACCACATCCAAAGATCTTATAGGTCTGTGTGATCTGGCTGGAATACAGGCACACCTTTAATCCCAGAAGACAGAGGCAAGCTGATCTCTGAGTTAAAGGCCAGCCTGGTATAGAGGAAGTTTCAGGTAAAGAAAAGCAGTTTAGGTCCAGGTATGATGGTCCTTTTCTTTAATCCCACCACTTTAATCCCAGGAGACAGAGGCATGCAGACCTCTGAGTTCTAGTCAGTCAGTTCCATTTAGTCAGTTGAGTTCAAACAAAATATTTCAGAGAAAGGCCTCAACAACAGATTAGAAGAAATAGAAAAAAGAATGTCATGTCTTGAGAACGAAATAGAAGAATTGGTTTACTTTGTTTAAAAAAAAAATCAATCTAATTCCCAGATCCCTTTGATTAAAAAAAAAACTAAAAATGAAGACAGAACATGTAGTAACTCTGAGATAATGTAAGAGGCCAAACCTATGGAAAATAAAGATCAGAAGAAGAAATGGGTACTCATGCTAAGTATACAGAAAAGTATGTTCAATAAAATACAGTAGAAAAACAAAGCTTCCCTAATCTAATGAATGAAGTTTTTAACAAGGTCCAAAAATATATAGAACACCAAATAGACAAAAACAAAACAAAACAAAAAAAAACCAAACTCCTCACATCATATAACAATCAAAATACTAAATGTATACAACAAAGAAAGGCCAATGGAAATGACAAGACTGAAAAATCAACTTACATACAGAGACAGGGTCACCAAATTCACAGCAGATTTATGACTTGAGAGCATGAAAGCTGGAGGTATTAGACCAATATTCTACCAAAGTTATGAAAAGCCACAGATGATCAGCTCAGACATTTCAACTCAGAAAAATAATCAGCTATAATCAAAATAAAAAAAAAGTTTAAGTGATCAAACAGGCATAAGGACTACCTGATGACTAAATCAGCTCTACAGAAGACACTAGAATTAACAATTCCAGAACATGAAATGAAAAGAAGCCTAATATAACATGATAAAGGTAAGAAATTTACATAAATTAATATATATTTTTCAAAATATTGATGCTCTCAACTTTCCTAGTAAAGAGACTTGTATTAACAGATTGCACATCCATTCAAATACATAAGTAATAACTCACAGTACCCAAAGTGCACTAGTGTCAGGAAAAAAAATAGAAGACTTTCTCTTAAAATAATTTAACTGAGAGCAAGCCAAGATTTGGATTCTCTACTTCTTTCTTCCTTTTTCTTTCACTGTCTCTCTTAACAGTCTGCTGCATGAGTCTGACCCTGTGCTATTACGCCTACCTCATATCTAATATCCCTATGCCTCTCTGTGTCCCTGACAAAAGGCTTTTGCTCTGCATTTATTGACCATCATGGAAAATATCACATTGAGAAGGAATGACAGATAATTATGGGAATCTTTAACAGAGTTATACAGGAATGAAATTTTACTTACTCCAACTGACCTCAAATGACCTAGATACCAAGTAGTACTGCACACATCACTGCAAACAGACTTATCAGCCTACATCTGCAGTTTCCAATATTTACAATGATTGTTTGTCTTTAATAGGGCTGCTTTTTCAACATCCTAATGATCTCAACAAATAGCTACTACATCACACATACATATACACCTGCGTTGCTCTCTATACCAGGAGTAGAGAAAAGTATGTATCTTGAGAGTACAGTCTCTGTGATTTCATAACTGTCTTGTATCTGCAGGATATTCTTTCCCCTTTTGGATCTATCTACCATCTGTTTTTCTTACAATTTTTACACCTTCTTTTTACAGAAATCTCTGAACTTTGGGAGGATAAGTTGAAGACATCTAATTATGCCTAAGTTCACCAGAATCTCTCAATCTCCTGACATTGTCCACTTTTGAGTCCACGTTTTACTTATCATCTTCTGCAGACAAAACTTTTCTGATGACAATTGAATGATGACTAATCTATGGGTATAGCAATAAATTTTATAACAATGTATCACAACAAAACTGAATCAGAAAATAAGACCAATCATTTTGCTGACAGTTCATGTCCGACAATAGACTCCAATTTGGGGCAAAGGTATGGAAAAGTTATTCCAAAACCCAAGAATTAAGCAAGGGTAGCATTTTCTATATCTTAAACTAATTGCCATCAAATAAAAATTAATCAGAAGAGAAAAAGATGGGTGTTTTAGCCCTGTGAAAGGAAAATTCCAGTAGCAGGATATTCACCAAATATATAGTCACCAAACATAGGAGTACTGAATGTTTTAAAAAATTCTAGTAAATTTAAAACAAGGGTCAATCTCCAACACAATGGTAACAGGTGATATTAATATCCCACTGTCAAAAGAGCTACACAGAGACATTAAATGACATCATATATCAAAACAATTCTACGTATAACTATAGAAATTCTATCTGAGCACTGCACAATATGTGCTCTTTATAGCAATTCTATGGACTTTCTCCAAACTACAGCATATATTGAAATACTGTACTGCATTATATCCAACCAAGATGGATTAAATCTATGAATCAACAACAAAAGAAAAATCTAAGAGATGACAAATTCCTGGAAGGTATCAAGCAAAATAAGAGAAGACAAAAAGCCATTGAACCAAAATTAGGTGAAGAAATAAATGAAAAAGAACATTTTAAATGTTAAATCACAATTTAATAAAAATAAAACCGCAGCATGACAAAACTTTTGAACACATGAGAAGTTTATAGCCCTATGTACCAACACACACACAAAATAAGCAATGAAGATATCTCAAGCTAATAATTCAACAATACACCTGAAGTCTAGAAAAACAAAATCAGTTAACACCATCACAAAAAGAGTCAAGGAGATATAATCATAATTGGGGCTGAAACTAATAAAATATAAATATATCAAAACAATATTTGGTACTTTGAGGAAAACAAATCTTTAGCCAAACTAAACAAATGGAAGACAGACATTATGCAAATTCAATAAAATTAGAGATTAAATCAGAGAAATATAAAACACAGGAATTCAGAGAATCACACACAAAAAATATTTAAAACCTCTTATAGTCTACTGATAAAAATCTAAACAATATGAATGAATTTATAGACATATCCAGCCTTCCTAAGCTAAATCAAGGTGAAATAAATACTTTAAATAGCATATCATCTAGTGACATAGACACAGAAAATAAAAATCTTACAACTGAAAACATCCCAGGACCAGAGGGATTCAATATGTAATTCCATCAAACATTCAATAAAAGGGTCACGTCAATATTCCTGAAACTATTTTGCAAAATGCAAAAGAAAGGCACATTTCTAGAATTATACTAACATTGATAAGAGGCAAATACACAACTGAAACAAGTAAAATTATGTCACTATTTCTCATGAATATATTCAAAATTTCTCAATATAACATTTGCAAACTGAATTTAGAAAAGGCTTTTGACAAAATCTAGCATCAACTTAAGATAAATGATGGGGAGACAGGCATATGTGGATTATTCTTCAACATAATAAAGACAATATAAAGGAAACATACAGCCAACATCATCCTTAATGAAAGCAATAAAGTGGATACAAATAGGAAAGATAGAATTCACAATATTTTTATTTGTGGGTGGCAGCATTTTATGAGACCACCAGAAAACTCTTACAGTTTATAAATATTTTAAGAAAATAGCAGGATACAAAAATGACCTTCAAATAAGTAGCCTTTATATATACAAGTGACAAACCTACTGAGAAAGAAATTATGGAAGCCTTACAATTCTCAATAGGCTCAAATAATATATTTTACAATAAATATAACCAATGAAGCAAAAGTCTTGTACAATGAAAACACTAATATTCTGAAAAAAAGAAATTGAAAAAGATACCAGAAGATAGAAAGATCATGATAGCCAAGATTAATATTGTGAAAATTGCTATCCTAACAAAAGTAATTTACAGATTCAATTCTATCAGCATCAACATTACGATAAAATTTTATTAGTCACAATTCTCTGGAGGAAGAGAACTGATAAAATTCATATGCAAAGGGGATTTATTAGAGTAGTATGCAAGGTGTGGTACACCTAGTATGACAAGAGCTTTCTTCTTCCCAAATGTCAAAGTTCTAGTAGTTGTTCAGTGCATGTGGCTTGATTTCTTTATATTATAATTCAGAGACACAGATTCTAATGCAAACAAAACATTGTAGCAACAGGATAAATAAAATTGCCAATGAATTTAGGACGAGCATACAAGTTTTCATTCTTCCATCTCCATTTATACAGGCTGCCACAGTAAGGCATGGCTCAGATTTAGGGAGGGTCCTTTGACTTCAAATGACCGAGATGTAGTGTGGAACATCTTACAGCAAGTGATTCAATGAAGATTGTCTTCACAAGTGTGACCAGCTGATCAGGCTTCAGTTGATTCTGGATGTAGTCCAGGTGGCAACTATAATTAGCCAGATCTTCACAGAAATTGAAATTACAATCTCAAATTTCATATAGAGCTGGAACTCACCTGAAAACTATCTGACTGGAACAGTCCCCTGAGAAATATCTTTCATAGAATCTGAAGTGTGGCAGAAATTTCGCTACCCAATCTATTTGCCTCAGTAGGCCTATGATTGGAGAGGGAAAAGGGAGGCAGAACTAAGGGTGGCAGAGACAGAGATGCAGGTAGAAATGCAGTGGGGATATGGAAGCTGATGTTTACCAGTGTGGCTTGAACCAGCCTTAGGCAGAGACGATATGAAAAGGTTAGGATATTTGGGATATACTGACTAATCTGTTGGCATCTTACCATTATCTATTGGCTTTGAAATTATTGTGTGGGCATCCTGGAATTTGAGTACTTGATGATATATAAATCTGTTTGGTTAACTACAAACATCAAGAGTTTTGATTTTACCTGGAAATGGGAGTTGTGGTGGTGATCAATCGTGGGGTGGACGATCGTGGCATGGGCCTAGCATGGCCCCTCCAGAGTCTGCTGAGATGAGGACGCCCGGCTGGGGCCAGGCAGCCCACCAGAGGTGCTGGCATTAGTGCGGGAACGTGGCTGCTAAGCCAGGAGGCAGCCAGATTCGCTCTTTTCTAATATCTCCTACTACACAGAAGTTTCCAAAGAAAGGAGACAACCAACAATCCTCTCCAGACATGACAAAAATGAAGCCCATCAATTGCCAGCATGGCATGACGGCCCTAAGGGTAAGGTAGTGGAACACTTGGTAATCAACAGCTTTCTTTTATTTTTTTTATTTTTAAAAAGTGTTTAACGATAACTTATTAGAATAAAGTCAATGAGTCATCACTGTAGCATAAAGGAAGGATGGTGGACTAGGCTTATAAGGACCAGAGACAAAGTAAAACAGGGAGACACTGTTGACATTTAATTATGCTTTAACAGAGAGATGCATGTATGTCTGCTCTTCTAAGTGGTAATTCATAAGTTTAGGCAATACAACAGCTTTCTAATTGGACTTAAGACACACTCAAAAAGAGGGAGTCCATGCCTGCTACTAAAACCTAGTTAACCACTCAGTATTAGTAAAGTCATTGTTATTGGAAGAGAATCCACAATCACTAATTTACTAACCAGTATAATCTCTAACCACAATCTATAAAGTTTGCCCTTATGCCCACAGATAAGCGCTGCCTTCACCCCTCATCAAGGAAATTTCTCTTTGCAACAAGGACAGACCACTTCAGAAAACCACAACCAATTAAAATGCAGAGTTGTAGAGCCCTGTCCCCAAAAATATGTTTACCTAATGCTCCCACACCTAAGACTCAGGGCACATTGTGGAAGAAGGGGGAGAAATATTTTAATAGCCAGATAATTGGGGAGTTTCCTATGAGACTGTGTCTCTTAGTAATATTGAAAGATAAAACCATACATTCTCACCAACATGACAGCCCAAATAAAAGCTGAATTAATATGACACCAATATACATGCCAAACTGGACAGAGAAAAGCCCAGGAGATCTCAGTCCTACACAAAGAACTGTAGGCAACTGAAGAAACTGGAAGCAGGAGAGGTGGCCTTTTCCAGGAAGAAAACACCAATTGGTTGTCAGTGATAAATGGTCAGTCTAAAATAGACTCAACAAGTTATAGTCAGGAATATGTGCTTGTGTGTGTATATGCATGTGTGTATGGTGTGCGTGTGTGTGTGTGTGTGTGTGTGTGTGTGTATTCTAGCAGTAACGAGTGGAAAAAGAGCCCATAAACTATAAGGAGTGGATATATGGGAAGGTTAGAAGAGAAGAAAGAAAATTTTTTACATCGATTATGTTTATTTTGATTTTTGAAGCAATTGTGTAAAATAAAGAGGCAGATATTTGATAACAAGACTTATCTTAGGTAGCATAAAAGATAAACAGCCAAGAAATCATTTTTCCCAGTCTTAGTTCTTTGAGAAAGTCAACAACTGTTACTAATGAATACCTTAAACTAATTTGGATAGATATTAAAACATTCTATGTGGAACTATTTCAAATTAAATTATTATAAGCAGCAAAATAGTTACTTTTATATTTACATCTATTCTGATCTAGCTATATTTATTGATATTCATTTATTTAGTACACTAAAATTACATTTAGCAACTTAAAGACCACACAAACTACAAGTTGAAGAAAGATTAGAATAGTTTTGGGTAAGTTGGTGTTTCTGAAAAACTTTAATATTTACTTTTGTCAAGATATAAACAATTAATTTGATAACTTTAGATGACAAATTTTAGCAATATATGGACTTTATACTGGATAAAATGAAAAAATCCTAAAACATAATAACTAGTGAAAATTATCATTTTATGTCTGGTTACCTAGCACAGTATCCAGACTTTGCCACTCAACATGTATGCCATTGTTAAGGACTATCATAATTCAATTACTCTCCTTAAAAATTATCATCCATCAGTCTTAATATCTTAGGTCAATGAGAGAAGGGAATGTCTACATATTTGCATTTTAAATATATCTGGCATCCAAAATGTAATTTGTCAAAATTAAGACATGTAAAGTCATATAACTTGGCTTAGTGTCTCTTATTACATACAACTAATAAAATATTTAATGACTATGAAAAATGCAATATAACACTAACTGTTACCACAGCACTGTACCAAATGTCTGCCTCAGTTGTAGGTTATTTATAGTTAATAATAGTTGTCTACATTTTTACTATGAGTGAGATGTCTACTGGAGAGGATAGAGTCATTGTTTGACAGCTTAACTCTATTGTAATACAGTTTTTTTTTTTTAATACAGTTTTAAATAAATAACATAGCTGTGGCTGTTGGACGTTTCTCTAAACATAAGCTAAGTTTGATAAATGTTATTCCCACACAGTTGTTCTCAGTATGTATTCAGACCTCCTTTTATCTTCATCAAGACAAAAGAAAATTATAGAATCAATAGATACAAAAATTAGTGATCTAAAAGGTATGAAATAAGGGAAGGCTACTGATCTTTTTAACTGAATTAGGCTACCATCTGGAATCCCTGGAACAGCTGTGAGATCATTTAACCTCTCTATGACAGATTCATCACTTCTAAAATAGAGCGAGCAAAATCTCACAGGATTTCAATGAGCAGTACACACAACTGTGTGATAACAATTCAAGCAATGATAGAGGGAAACATTAAAACAGTGATGTTATTGAGAACTTATACTGTGATCTTGCCATTCTGTTATTTTTTCCTTACTAATAAATGAAGCCTTGTGATCCATCCACAGTCCAGGATTGTCAGAACTCACCAGAGATCATTACAATAGTATGGACACGTGAATATATCATATTTTTGACATAATAAAAAGCAGTATGTCACTTCCATCATGGTTTTCATTTATCTATTAAAATAATAATTTTTCCTTACATCACTTATCTTTCAAATATTTACTTTCAGAATAACTACTAGGGGAGTAAAAAAGTTGAGGGAATCTACTTTTTAATTTTAAACATTTATAGTCTTATCAAAATTTCTTTAGAACAAATTTGATTTCAAAGATTTTACTCTGGCTGTAACATGAAAAAGCTGGATTGATCATATGTTCCTGGACTCTCAAAATCTTAGGAAAGAAAAATTACCAGAAACAGCTCTGAGTATCATAGTCATACCTTAAATGTCATCATCAGACTATCCTGTTGGCCATCTGTCTCACTATCTGTCTTAAATAAGATGTAAAATATGTAACATTGTATCAGTTGCTCCTATAGCAATCAGAGACAGAGCTGGAGCATCTCCATCTCAGCTTCTTCCACTGCTTCCCTGTTTTCCACTTGATGAAGCTCTCTTTATTCTCACTTTGCTACATTGCCCTCCAGAGTCTGAAATTACAGAAAGATGATTCTTCTGACAGTTTCATTTATTCTACTGAAAAATCACTCAGCACATATATTCTTAAGTACAGGAGGACACCAGGTCTGTCTTGTATTTTGAAATCTTGTTCTTAAAATTCCATCATTGCTCGCCAAACTAATCCAGAGGAAGCTTCACTGACGTACATCTTAATGGCAGTCATTATATCAAAGTTAGTTTTCCATTGTGTCATTGTAATATGCTAAATGTTCTCATTCCTTAATATACATTTCATCCAAAATGGAAGAGAGTAAACCTTGTTTATCAATAATGTCCACCCAATATTTAATTGCTAGCATTTAAATGTGATAATAATAGTTGTGTGCCTGTTTAATTTTCTCATCTGCTCCTGTGGTCACCTGGTGTGCCTTAATTCACAAAGACAGTGACTTTAGTCACTGCCATTTAAATAACACAGTAAGAGAGATTGAAGTCATTAACTGATCTATGTAAATTTAATATTTCAACAGCAACAAAGAAATCATGGTTACTCCTATAGCCTGAATGGAAATGTGAGAGTCATACTTTATTCTCTCCAGCAAGATAAGGAGCAGTAAGTTTTACCCATAGACATAAATTTTATTTTTTTTAAAAAAGTTAGAATAAATGGCTCCTTTGCAGACATTTTGGATTGTCCTAGGGAATGGTCCATAGGACAATCAGGTGGTTTAAACAATGAAGCTTGACTCTGAATTGCAGTGTACTTGAATAGCTCACATAATTGAAGGAAAGAATTAACTCAACCAAAAAATTCCACTTTCTTGTGTTAATAAAATCTATCTACAACTAGGTACAACCAATTCACACATATGCGTGTTTTATGGGTATCCTTCCAGGTGACTATAATCACTAAGTAAATGAACAAGCTGATGCTTGAAATCATAGCCATTATAATAGAAATAAAACCATGAAGCAACCATGAAGCAAGAACATGTAAGGCTCTACAGAAACAGAAAGTAAGTGTCTAAATAAGAATTTTCAATTTTCAGATAAAGTTCAAATGAAGTGTGTGTGTGTGTGTGTGTGTGTGTGTGTGTGTTAAGATCTTTGATTTTTGTTTGATTTTTTTCCTGGGGACACTTGAACAAATGTCTACTTTCCGTAAATAAGGCAGTGAAGACAGACCAAATAATTAATTCCACCCAAAGCTAGTTTACTGTACAGTGAGTTATTGGCTTTACAGGGATATGGGTAAGGCTTGGCTTGCAGAAACATGGGTGGCTCAAAGGCAACTGCATAACTAAAAGCCCACCCGAGCAGGGGTTGATGGATGACTCAAGACTCACCCAAGCTACCCTCCTGGTGCTCTCTACAGGACAAGCTTGGAGCAGAGCATCCTCTGCCCACAGACTGTTGCTTATTTAAGCTTACAGAGAAAATTTGTAAATCGTCTCAGTTTCAGCTTTCACTGACTTTGAATGAAAAGGTTTGTTTACTTCCTGAGTCTTATAAGCTTCCTTTCCCTCTACAAGAAGAGATGGTTTCAATTTTGTCTGTACAATAAGTATTAATGTCACATATTGAAGGATCTGAATAGAGATAGCAAATGACAATTATGCCCTAACGCACTGGTTACCTTGTCTTTATGGGATGATGTGAGATCCTCCTTCAGTAGAAATGACAGATGTGACATTGGGAATCTGGGATTAAGAAAAAACTTACTATTACAAATCAATATGCAAATAAATTGAAAGGCTTCAAGTTACCTTCAAGTTATGGTTTCAAAATGCAACCATATTTGTATTAAATTACAAAACTGCTCTACACATCTAAAATCTAGTGACCAAATAAATTAGTCAAGTAAAGCAGTCTTTTTTTATCAGAGGTTAGAGCAGTTCACATTATTCAATCTTACCCATTTTTGCCACAAAACAACTATGTCCAATATGGGTGATTTGTCTTTTCTAAAAAAAAAAAAAATCACTATTTATTGATTTTTTTAATGTATAGTTATATGCATATATACACACATATAAATATTATGATTAAACAAATGATTATTTTTCTTTTATTATTTCTAGAAAATGGCAGTTATAAATAAAAATGCAGTTGTTTGTGAACCACATTATCTTTCAGAAAAACAATAACCTTATTTGTTGCATCAGGATGAATACTTAAATGAATATGAAATTTTGGTGGGAAGGCTAAATTTGAGTGGAGCATTCACTGTATGATTGGTAGAATGAATGTTCCTTCAGATTTACTATATTCACCTTATTTTCTGTCTTAGTGGGTAGTAAAATAGAATAGCAATTTTGTTGGAGAGCAATAGAAATCAATTGAATGCATTAACAATCTTGTGTGCAATGGATTGAAATAGTTGCTTGGAATTGTATGTTCTTTTCAATGCTGTCTGATTTTCAGGTTTGCAATTCCTGTACTTGTCCATTTAAAATAAAACTTTAGGTTGGCAACATCTGTGTTGAAAGACAGATGCTATTTTATATTTGTGAAGCACACCAATCTCAAAATGTCTCTAAACCCAATTTGAAGATAATTTGATTTTTGGAGACATCTAGGTAATATAAATAGATAAATCAATACACATGTAGCCTCGTTGTCATGGAAATCTGGGTGAAAATTAAATATTTTGGTCACGAACTTAGTTTTGGTCTGGTTATCAGGTTTGATGACCAGTTCTGTTTTTACATAGGAAATGGATTAAATAGAATGTCCAGATATCACTACGCTTTTAAGCATCCCTAGCAAAGATAATTGCTTTTCCCTTCAATCACAGGCTGCTATCTTATCATCATATCTTGTGTCATACAAATATTAAGTATTTTATAAATTGCAATGTATTTTAAGAAATGTAGGAAATCACATAAGAACTACAGAGATCATTACATGAAACCTCTGTTCACATGCATGAAAAATGCAATATTTAAACATAGTTGGACTGAGTATGAACAGTCAGTGTCTTTTAGAGGCAAATTATCTTTTCTATTATCTTTAGGATGAATGTGTTGGTCTCCTGGAGTGATACTTCTTGTATGGCCCTGAAATTTTGCATCTCTGTGTAAAGTGCATAAACATTATTGCTGCTGACATTATTGTAAATGTCCTGAGCTACAATTTATTTAATAATTTATATAAATCATCCAGAAGTTTCTAAACATAGTATCTATACAATATTCAGAAATAGATAAATGTCAAAATAAGCCATATAATGAACAAATTTGTCCAATAGTGAGAAGAGTCATATTTCACAAAGCAATTTTAAAGACAGAAAAAATGTTGCTTAAGGGAACTTATTTTATTTCCACTTTATTTTAGAGGAAAAATGAGAATTCAGGCCTGAAGGCAAAGAAAATGAGTTAAATTTGGAAGGAGTGTCCAGGGGTTAAAAAGAATATGTAGTTATATTGATGATAGATTATTTAAGAGCAAATATTCCAGATGAAACGACTATTGATAAGAAGGATCATTTGTCACCAATAAACATACCATGTAATTAGGGTGGAGGTACTCTGACCATCCTGGTTACACAGTGACGTTATTGATAGATGCTTATTGTAAGTTTCTTGTAAAAAATACAGAATCTCTTTGTACTTGTCTTCAGGAAGTCATAAAGAGCATGTTTGAATGTGTGTGTGTGTGTGTGTGTGTGTGTGTGTGTGTGTGTGTGTTATTAGACATCTTTCCCTTTTACAGGATTCAAAGTGTGTGCGTTCCCACCAATGCTGCCCTATCAATCACTTGCCTTCTTGCCTTTACTATATTTCATTTAGTAATATAAGCCATCACCTTCTACCCTACATTCTTACTTGACTTTCCTTGCTCTCCTCAGTCTCCATAGTTTTATATTCTATACAAGCTTATGTATTGATTGTTAACCTCAACTAAAATTTTTTGTATCTTTGTTATTTTTTCATTCTTTTAAACCATCATTAGGAAAATGAAAGCTTAAAATATTTTCCACCAATCGTTAAACATGACATGAATTTCCATTCGAGATATTTACTGATTTATCTCAATTGTTTAAAATGTTGTGCTGTGATGTTGGTATATTGTTGAAATTACTTGTTGCAGTAGGTGATTAATCCTACCCAAACCACCCAGGCAGTGGCAGCAGGAACTCCTTGCTACCTGCCCCAGTGTTCTAGGTTCCAGAATGAAAGACGCACACATAGCCTTATATGTTAACATGCCTTAAACAGCTCAATGGCTGAGCCACTCCCAAACCTCCATGTGGCTAAAACCTCTCCTCTGATACTCCTGAGTTATTATTAAACCTATATTCCATCTTTGCTGCCCTAGACCCTATGGGGGCGGGATGAGGGCAAGAGCCTGGCTGCTCTTCCCCAACACTTACCTGATTGCTATGCTTTTTCTTCTGCAGCTCTCAAGCCTGGACCTTCTCTTCTGCAGCTCTCAAGCCTGGACCTTACTCCTTTACCAGCATGGATGCTCTAAATCCTTCTTCCTCTCATTTGCCTGACAGAAAATCCTAAAGTCCTCCCTCTGACTCCCTACCCAGCATTGCAACTTTATTTACCAATCTGAACCAACTGGGGGAAAGGACAGGGTCCTTTAGCATCTTACATGCAGATTCTCATACAATGCTGGGAACCCAATTAACATAATGTAAGCATAAAACCAAATTCACAATAATTACTCAGATATTTAATTGTTAAATATTAAACTGTTTTTAATTATAAATTTTATTTTCAATTTCTACACAACTTATCAGGATCCTATTTTTATTTTTGTGCATAAGGATAACATTGAATATAGGTAAAAGTCCAACACCTTGAAGAAAATACCTATTAGTAGAAGAAATCCAACTCTTATTCTGGAACTTAGATGTCAACATTTGACTATGTTATATTTTATTTATTTTAAAATTCCAAATCTGCTACCTTAAGGAATTTTATTCTTATATTCAGTATTTTTCCAGTGCCCCCATTTATAGAAAATCTTTATGGAATGAAACATCAACTAACTTTGTGAGCCTGAGCAAAATTAATATATGAGAATAAAACATCTGTTTTCACTATTACATTCTGTAAGTTCCATGAGACAGTATCCTCCTTACTATTTAAAACTTAGTGATTAGCTTAGGCTCTGTGATGGTTTGAGTGTGAATGATCCTCATAAGTTTATGTATTTGTATGCTGTGTCACCAGGAAGTAGAACTGTTTGAAATGATGACAATAACTAAGAGGTGTGACCATGTTGGAGTAGGTGTGGCTTTTTTGAAGGAAGTGTATGACTGATGGTAGACTTTAAGGTTTCAAAAATCCATACCAGGACCAGTCTCTTCACCTGTGGATCAGGATGTAAATTCTCAGATACTATTCCAGCACCTCCCTGTCTGTCACCGCCCCCCACCATGATGATAATTGACTAAACCTCTGAAACTCTAAGCAAGTAAGTTCCCAATTAAATGCTTTTTCTACCACAATTGCCTTGGTCATACTGTCTCTTCACAGGAATAGAACAGGCAGGGTCTGACAGATAGAAGACATGAAAAGAATTCTGAATTATTAAACACTGAAAAGCTTGCCAGTAGAATAAATTAACACCGAACATGTCAAACATATTTATTAAAAATACAAATCATGGCATAATTATGCAGCATAAATTATCTTTTGAAACAAATTTCTGAGTATGTTTTATTTGTCTTATCAGTTTTATATTTACAATCTGATAGACACTAAGGTTACTTTTAGTTCAGAAATTTGTTTAGATGCCTCTATATCCTCCTATCTTCCAAAGTCAGCTTCCAGCTTCTAATTGGCATTTGATGATTTAATTTGAAAGTACTTCAGCTACATTAATATATCATCTACTACATACACCTTATTTCTGAATTGGTTATATTTTCACAGATGATCTTTCTGTTCCAATTCATTGCTAGAACTATTGCATTTCTGTTGTGATAATGTACCATTATCAAAGCTACTAACAGAGGAAAGAGTTTATTTGGTGTTATGGTTTCAAAGGTATAATTACTATCATGCCAAGGAGATATGGTAGCAGGCAGGCATGGCAGCTAGAATATGAACATAAGAGATCATAGCCTCAGCTATAATCAGGAAGCAGAGAAACTCAACTGAGGATAGAGTGAAGCTATATAATCTCAAAGCATACTCCAGTGGCATACTACCTTAAACAAAACTGTACCACCTACATATCTCTAGACAGTGGCACCCACTGGGAACCAACTGTTTAACACCTCAACTATGGGGGTTGTTTCTCATTTGAATCACCATGTTCTATTCCCTGCCTCCTGCAAGCTCATGGCCATATTATAATGCAAAACGCATTTAATCTAAATTTAGACTTGTTAGTGGTTTATAATACTGTTTTATATTTCAACATCTAAAGTCTTTTGAGACTCAAGATCTCTATCAATGTATCCAATTTCCTTAAAAACCCAAATCACATATTTACAATGTATAATAGCATATAAAATACCATTCCAAAAGGAAGCAACAAGGATATCATGAGGTAACACCAGAAAGAAGCAAGAACACAACACAATAGAGCAAACACTAAGAGTCCATCAATATTGTAAGGCCCCCTGGAGTGGGGAGAAGCCCACTCAAGCCACAGGAGATTCCGACTACCCAGAATCATGCAAGAGACCTAACTTGATGCAAACCGCAAAAGGCTTTATTTCCGGATTTCAGGATATCAGTCGACTGAAGCTGAGACTCCCAGGAGGAGTGTTGACCCCGAGGCTCAGGAGCAAATGGTATTTAAAGGAGAAAACCTCAAACCAGGGAGGGTGAAGGGGGAAACTAGGAGGGGACAGTGGAGAAATTCCAACCTACATCATAAAAATAGTTGGAAAGTTTCAACCTATTATTCAGCTAGTCACAAACCAGGGTGGGGAGGGAGTAACATCCTGTATAAAGTTTTAACCTATTATTCAGCTAGTCACAGACCAGGATGGGGAGTGGGAAACATCCTGTACACATTCTATTCAGGAATGTGACCTTAACCTGACCATTGTAAGCAGCCATTTCCTGGAGTAACTCAGCCAACCTGTATCTTTAGTTCTGCTATCCTTTGTGGTAAGCCAATTCCTGGAATGGCCTACCTGACCTGCCTTCTGGCTTGTGGCCAGCTAGTTCCTGAAACCTGTGAGCTTATGAACTTGCTAAACTTAATTCAAATGCGGGGGGGAGGGGTCCCAAACTCCTCTATGAATTTCAACATTCTTTCAATATCAGGGAGGTATGGCAGCAAGCAGGGATAAGGGCCATGTCAGGAAGCTGAGAAATAAATAATTCAACTCCAGCCATGAAACAGTGAAAGTATGTCAAAGTTGTAGTCCTACAACTTTGATGCCCTAGACTAGTGACTTTTTCCTCTTGCAGTGCTGTAGCCCTGAGTGGAAGTTGTATCATGTGATGCAGACTCATGTGGTATCTTGCTAAGGCAGACTCACATGGTGTTTTGCTGAGACAAGACCCATGGAAAGACACCTGGTATTTGGAGAGAGTATAAATAGGACTCAATGGACAGTGACAGGTACTTACATAGCTAGCCTTGCAAAGCTTCATTGGTCTTCCCTGATCTTCACTTCCTTGAGATAGGCATGGTAAAGAGCTTCTCCTTGCCTCCAGGCTGGATCTGGTAGCTACTGCTAACTCAGGCTGATTTATGGAGGCCTGGCTGTCTCTGCTGGATTGTACCAATGCTGCTGATTCTGCTGATTCGTGTTTGGTATCTTGACACTGCTTAGCTAGACTGCTGGCACCCAGACAAATGGAGGTTGGGATCACCCCAAAGAATTACTTCTCAACGGATCCACATCCCTTTGTCCTATTTACCTTCTTTTCTCCACTACCTTTGGACAGTGGACTAGAAGGAGGATCAATGTGTTTGAGAAGCCTTATTAAAAGCAGATTTTAAAAAAATCTAAGCAGGCACAGCACAGAAACCTCCACAATCAGCTCCAGCAACTGAATCCAAACATTCAATCTTTCAAAACATTTCTCATTCAAACCACCACAATGACCTCCAAAATGGATGGAAAACAGGATATAAAGTATACTTAAAACACCACATATAACAATCAACATATTTCAGTAATAGTGAATTGGGTGGAGAGGAAGAAGGACAGAAACAGAGGAGCCTCTTTAACCCACGAAAAGAAGTAAAATACATAAAATTGAAAGACAGTGAAATGGACAATTCTTGATCCCTGGTGTTATTTTTTATTCTTAATAACACAAAGGTAGGCTAAATTTCAAGATATATTCTCTTGGGGTGTTTAATTTGAAACACATTTATTAGTAATTTTCCAAATATATAGTTTGTAACTGCTAATAGTAAAGATGAATACTGCCTTTATCTTTCATAGTCTAGACAAAGAAAAAAGAACATAAGAAACATCAATAACACTATAGTACATCTACTTCAAGAAAACTGATTCTATAAACAGACATCAAACAACCAAAACTGTAAAATGTAAATGTCGCTTTTATTTCGTCAGATGAAGTGATGAGATGAGAGCTTATCCAAACGGTACAAATGCTCAGTTTGGGCTGACCACAGAGCACTTCTTTCTCTCTTCTAACTATCACTAGGCCTAGGCCTGGAAGCTTCTAGCCTCCATACAATCTAACCTGCAAAGCTGACTAAATCAACCCAGCTTCTCTCAGCTTCTGACTGAATTGTTCTGCTTGGCCTCATAGTAACTTTGACAATATGTTCTTATCTTCTGTCTCCTTCTCATTCTCTGGCTAATTCTATCTTTACCTATGTTTACCTTGTACTCTCTGTAACCTGTCTCTGTTAAACTGTCCTGGTAAAAGTACCTCTCCAATAGAAAATAGACCAATAGTATTATGTCAATGTTGGAAGTAGCAACCAATCCTACAGCTGCTGGGCAAACAGTCACAGTTTGCACTTACCAGAATTTAAAAACCTATAAAATGATTACATTTTCTCTTTGAACACCATAAAGCAAGATATAGAAATATAGATTTGGAGAGCACGTAGAGTACATAAACCATGACGCTAAAACATAATGAATTAATGCATTAACTGAAATCTTAACACTCAGAAAAACAGGATAAAATTTTAGTAAATATCTCAAATGTTAAGCTATGCAAATACAACCTTGGAAATGTAATATTGTTCTATTAATTAAGTTCTTAAAATTATGAGCTGTATTTTATTCAATGAATGTTCTATAGGCTGTAATTCATGTTAATAACATAACTATATTACCATGTAAATACCTGAATGTTTCTATGTAAATATCCCTTAATTTGTTTATATGCTACCTTAATTAGATAGGCAAATTTTACATTTCCAATTTATTATGTCCAGTAATTAAAGTAACTCAGTTGGTAGAATGTTGTCTAGCATACACAAAGTCTTGGGGAAATCCCCAGCACAAAATTACTGGAATATGGGTTTTTAATCGGGGCATTTGAGAGGTGTATGCAGAAGGTTCAAGATTTTAAGGCAATCCTCAGCTACATATCTAGTTCAAATCCAGGCAAACCTTTATTTTTCAAAAATAAAATAGAATAAAATAAAGTGAAGGTTGACAAGATGGCTCAGCAAGTTGACATCTGTCACCAAGCCTGATGATCTGAGTTGCCTCTCTTGGGACCAAGTGTTGAAATAAAAATCCAACTCACAAAGGTTGTCCTCTGTCCTCCAAATGGGTATCAAAGCACTTGTGCAACTCCCACATATGATGAATAACAAAATAAATAAAACAATAAGTATTACAATGAATATATAAATAAAATATAAATAAATAATAATAAAGGTAAGCATCTGACTGAGACAGTCATGACTTACACCCAGTCATTGAACTAAAGTCAGTAACCCCTGACATTGAACTAGGGAAAGACTGGAAGAAGCTGAGGAGGAGGGCGACCCCATAGGAAGACCAGCAGTCTCAACTAACCTGGATCCCTGAGATCTCTCAGACACTGAGCCACCAAACAGGCAGCATATGTGAGCTGGTCTGACACGTATACATCAAAGGACTGCCTGGTCTGGTCTCAGTGGGAGAAGTGCCTAACTCTCAAGAGACTTGAGGCCCCAGGAAATGCAGAGGCCTGCCAGGGGTGGGGACATCCTCTTAGAGACAGGGCAGAGGAGGAATGGGATGAAGAACTATGGGAGGGCAGACCTGGAGGGGGCCAAGAAATGGACTGTAAAAAAAAATGAAAGTAATAAAAACATAAAAAGTGAAAGAATAAAATAAAGATACATACATAAAGTCACATAATTAATAGCTGCAAACAGCTATCTCTGTAACATACATTTATATTTAAGAGATAGCTAAATTAAATTATATATAAGGCTTAAATAAAATGTCATTAAATTTTCCCTCAGAAACAACAGAATACTTTATATTTATAACACTAAGCCTTTAGATTAACTATTTTCTTCCATTTGGTCAAAAAATATTTATCTGAATAGAATAATTTTATAAAATGTATAATTATAAAATGATATTCATTACAAGTAGTTGTACTAAAGTTAAATATAACTTTATATTTTAATATGCATTTGATTTGTTGTATTTAGGTATAACTTTATAGCCAAAGTGAAATATGAATATAGTTACAAGAATACAATTAATTATTCTAGTGCACATAGTTTTGATTTATTTTTGTTTTTTTCAAGGTATGGTTTCTTTGTGTAAACCAGACTGGACTCAAACTCAAAGATCCACCAGCCACTGCATTCACAAGTGCTGGGATTAAAGACATGAACCACCACCTCTCTCTTCCTCTCTCTCTCTCTCTCTCTCTCTCTCTCTCTCTCTCTCTCTCTCTCT
>NW_021620869.1:624788-740879 GCF_004785775.1 Grammomys surdaster
TCTCTCTCTCTCTCTCTCTCTCTCTCTCTCTCTCTCTCTCTCTCTCTGTATCTTTGACTCTGTCTCTCTGTCTCTTTCTGTATCACTCTCCCGTGTGTGTGTGTGTGTGTGTGCGTGTGTGTGTGTGCTTGTATGCCTATGTGAGTATGTGTGTGTCTATCTGTCTGTGTGTCTATGTGTCTGTATCTGTGTCTTTCTGTCTGTCTGCGTCTATGTGTCTGTATCTGTGTGTCTGTGTCTTTGTGAGTATGTGTCTATGTGTGTGTGAATTTATCTGTGTGTGTGTGTGTGTGTGCTTGTATGCCTATGTGAGTATGTGTGTGTCTGTCTGTGTGTCTATGTGTCTGTATCTGAGTCTGTCTGTCTGTGCCTATGTGTCTGTATCTGTGTGTGTGTCTGTGTCTATGTGAGTATGTGTCTATGTGTGTGTGAGTTTATCTGTGTGTGTGTGTCTTTGTGCCTTTGTGACTGTGTCCACAGAGGTCAGAAGAGGATATTGGATGGATCTTCAGGCATTGGAGCAACAGAGTTGTAAGCTGACATATGGATGCTGGGAATTGAACCAGGTCTTTGGAAGAACAGCAAATACTCTTAACGACTGAGCCATCTCTCCAGCTCCGGATTTAGTTTTTAATTAACTTCCCCTCATAAATTTATCTAACAATAAAAATTACTTTCAACTGGAGATTTCCGTATTTTCTCAAATCTGTAGTTGAGATTAAATGCTAAGCAGTTTTCATCAGAAACTTGTAATGGTATAGATGAACCATAAGAGTGTGAAAAGGTGATTATCTGAAGATTAAAGTTATATTCAATGCTTGTGATAATTAATATCATTCGTCAACTGGATGTGGCCTAGAATCACCAAGAGACTAGCAACTGGACACCATGTGAGGAAATATCATGTTGATTACAGTGGGATGACCCACCCAATTTCAACATTACCAGTTCCAGAGCTGAGATCCTGAACTGTAGGGAGAAGGTAAACTGAAGTTGCATTCATTACTCCCTTCTCTGACTGTGGATATAAGAGGACCAGGTACTTTAAGGTCTTGCTGCTTTGACTTTTCCATCAGGATGGACTATACCTCGACTTATGAAGTAAAACAAACTGCCTTAAGTTGCTTCTGTTCGAGTACTTTATGACAGTAGCATGAAAATGAACTAGCTTTTTACATACATACATACATACATACATACATACATACATAATACATACATACATAATACATACATAATATGTGATATTATCACGTGTTGTATTATGTACAGTTCTAGATTGTATAGGGATGCTTGCTCAACAAGGGATGATATAGTTATGATGGTCGCAGGGGATTAAAAGCAAACTTAACAGCTAGTATTTCTTAGTGAATTCACAGGGCATCACTTTTACCACATGGCTTTGCTGGTATAAAAATGTATAATGTACATCTAATTGTATAAAATACTGTAAATACATATAAATACCTAATATGTGATGAGAATAAATTAATACTTAAATATTTACTGCATGGTTTTCTTTGTGTGTATGTTGTGTGTACATGCATGTGTGTTTAGAAGTATACGGGTACATATGAATGGGTATGCAAGTGCATGTGGCAATCAGAAATTGTCATCAGTTGTCTTTCTTGATAGATCTCCAAGTTATATTTAGAAGTAGGGATTCTCACTTCAATTCAGTATAGCAGATTCAATTAATCTAGATAGCCACCTTAAAAGAACACCCTAACCTATGCTTCCAGAGAACAGAGACTATAACTACTCACAGTTATTTATCCAGGAATCCAAAGTCAAGTACTCATGTTTCTGTGGGCAGAGCTTTACCAGTTACTGAGCCATCTTGCTAGTTCCTATGTTTCAACTCTCTTTACAGAGTACTGGGTGCATTTATTTTAAAGACTATAAAATGGCCTCAGAATATTCCTCCTCAGGAATCCTAGAAAGCATTGATATAATTGTGATATCTCCATGCTTGCTACTGCCCTGGAGTCTTTGCTGTGGGACAAAATACAAAGACAAAAGACAGTTACTGATGATTCTGACTTTGTGTTAATGTAGGATAGTGCAGGTCTCTATGTTTCTAACAAGCGTCTAAAGGTTAAAGATCAAAAAGGAAGACATGGAAGATGGCTTAGATGACTTAGAAGATAAACACAGCTGACAACGAAGCTGACAACCTGAGCTCAACCAACCAGGATCCAAGGTGTAGATGGACAAAACAGATTCTTGAAAATTATTCAATGACTTCCATGCATGCATGGTGGCATGCAGCTGCTTCTACCTCCAAAAAATAAATATAAACACTTCAACATCTTCTCTGGTTTTACTATTTCTCCTACTTTTGAGTATTCCTTGGTTGCCTGTAGTTCTTAGTGAGGCCATGAGGTCCCCTGGTCATTACCAATCTACTTTTGATTATTCAGTACTTAATGATAGCAACGAAAGGTGACCATTGACATTGGTAACATTAGTCAGAATGTAATAATTTGAAAGAAAATGACACCCATACACTCATATATTTTAATGCTAAGTTCCTAGAATGTCAGAACAGTTTGGAGAAGGATTGCAAAGTGTGGACTTACTGAAGAATGTGTATCATTTGCAAGTAGGCTTTGAGGTTTTAAAAACCCAGTCCCTCTCTCTGCCTCTAAGTTGCTGATAAGATGTAAGCTCTCAGCTATTGCTCCAGCATCATATCTGCCTGCCTGCTGATATTGTCTTAACATGATGGTCATGGACTCACCATTTGAAACTGTAATCAAGCCCACAATGAACTGTTTTCTCTTATAAGTTACCTTGGCCATGGTATTTCTTCACAACAATAGTACTTAAGACACAGAATAAAATATATATTCATATATGTGTGTGTGTGTGTGCATGTATATATGTATGTGTGTGTATAAACATAGAAAAAGAGACTATATTAATTTTACAATTTCAAAAACAGTTCTGTTACTTTCCTACATGCCAATTTAATATAAATTTATTCCTAGGGCTAAATGTTATAGAAAGAAATTAATATAACTTGGCATAAGTCTAAAGTCACTGCTTTTTCTCTAATGACAGCAATGACTTTGCGAATATTATTAAGCAGAAAGCAAAAGAAATTAAGCTGCATGTCTACATTTAAAAATGTTTTCCACCTTGCACAGTTGATTGGTTTGAAAAAGCAATTTTCATTATAAATTTAATTTGAAAATTAATATACAGTGACCCTTATAATAACTCCTTCATTGGCCTCAGGATTTGTGCAGCACAAAATAAGTAAGGTCCCTTCTCATTATTGTCACTAAGATGGTAAAAGTAATCATTTATGGTTATTAGTTCATATCATCCTCCTTTATTATTATCATCCATTATGATCCATAACTGTAAAGCAAGAGATTCACATGTATGTTCACATGATAAACTCAAAACTGATTAAAAATGTTTTCTATAAAATAAATCATGTATACCTATGTATATAAGATAAAACATGCAACATGGTATATATATATATATATATATATATATATATATATAGTTAAAGAACAAATGTGTCATTAATCATCTCATACTTTATTGCTTTTAATGAAGTGTACTATTTGCCTTGCCTTTCTATTTGGGTGGATAATATTGCTTTAAAAATTAATCTTAAAAGGAAAAGGGGAGGGAGGTTGTGAAGGACTCTGGGAGAGGGACTAAGAGAGGAGGCAATATTTGGGATGTAAATAAATAAAATAATTAATTTAAAATAAATAAACAGATAAATAAATAGTCAAAAATAATCTAAGTCTTCTTTTCGTAGCATGTCAAGACAAGACAAGACAAGATGCAACTATAAAGCTGGAACTATGACAGATGATATAAACAGGCAATGTTTATTAACTCATTTGAATCTAGTAATATTCAGTACCTGTGACATCAGTGAAGATGTTGCCTGGACTTTGTATATGAGATTAGCTTTCCTCAATAAGTTCTTCCCAGATAACTGCATGCTTACATCTGACATTCTGACATCTGGACGAAGTTCCATGAACATTGAAACTAGCATGGCAAACATTATCAAACCATGTCCTCACCCCAACCTCCTTACTTTAGTTCACTTTCCAGTACATAGAAATAGATTACATTATAGTGTTAAAAAATGTAAGTTCCATATATTTTACTTTAAAAATATTGTTAAATATTAAGAGAAACAAGACCATTAAAATATCTTTTCATAGAAAAAATCAAATAACCCTGTAATTATTTCATGTTTAATATGTAGTACAACCTGAAACTCATATTCTAATGTATAATGAAAAAAATCTAATAACCCTGTAATTATTTCATATTTTAAATGTAGTACAACCTGAAATGCATATTCTAATGTACACATATATTTTATTTCCACTTTATTTTAGAAGATAGTATAATTAAAGTTAGTATGTTCAGTTTCTGATTTTCGTTTCTATTGCTATTCATTTCCAACTTAATTTGAAATATTTGAATTTAATTGTTTCATATATACACTAAGCTATTTAAATCATGGCATACCATGGAATCCAATACCTTCACACTTATCCAGAAATTAAGAACATGTACGAGTGGTTTTATTAAAAGGACAAAGTAGACATCGCTTTCCTAATACATGACAGATAGACTCCTCTTTGTGTTTTACTTTCATTTAAAAATAAGCTGGGAGTAGTTGTAGGCACCAGGTAACCCAGCACTCAGGAGACTGAAGTAGCAGATGACCCAGGTTAGCCCAGTCTGGGCTATTGAGAGAAATCCGGGTCAGCCTGGGTCTGATAGTTTTCCATTCTCTTGTTACTTAACTATTCAGGGTTGACTCTGGAAAGGTTGAACATGGACATGAGCACATGCATGAACCTTCAGTGTCTAGGAAAGTGCTCTTGAAAGGCTAAATTGGCATGCTGGATTCCAGACGCATCTGGTGCTTCTGTGTTCTACTCCCTTCACTGAATTTTCTCAAGATTGCCTTTTCTCCGTTCCACATCATTCTGTTATGTAAGACTATCTCAAATGGCTTCTTATGTAATAAATACTATATATCTAGTGTTGTATCACTTCCTAGGGAAATGGCAACAAACATCTTTTCAGCTCAGATGAGAAACAAGTGACAGAGCAAAGAAATAATTCTACCACAGTCTCAAATTAGCTTCTGGAGAACAGGTGAATCAAAAGTAATTGCCCGCCTGAAAAGGCCATGCCAGAAAGGGTGTTAATGCAGGAACCTGCATCGCTAGAGCTTCTGTAGAACTGAAACGTCAGAGTCTCCTTTCCCAAGACATTACTGGTTACATAACACTGGGGGTGAGGCATGTATCCAAATCTTGTACATTTCAAAAGTGCCTTGCCTTTTTAAAGTTTGTTTACTGACTGATTTTTAGGTACTTTAGTTATTTCCTGGGTCTAAACGAGCTTTCTCTTTGTTAACTTGCGGTTCATTCCACTAGGCTCCTCCGTCCTCCCAGGGACTTAGCAAGTGCTGCCAGGGTCTACAGGTATGGGCTGCTTATAAAAGGACTGCCCTACCACTCCAGAGCCTCCCTTCCTCCCTCCCTCCTCCCCCTATCTCTTCCCACCTGTTTCCTGGCCCATCACTCTGTGCTCTGTCTGTCCTCTGTGCCCCATCCTCATGCCTCTGCTCTCATCTGTCTAAATGTCTTCTTGTTCACTCTGCTCTGGTCTATCTGCCTCTATCCCTTCTCCTAATCCTCACTCTCCTCCCTTCCGTAAACAAACCCCTTTATACCAGATTTGTTTCATGGCATGATTTCTCAGGGATACAACTAGGCATGGGCCTGCCAAAAACCCCCTCGCTGCGTAATACTTCATAACTCTCTTCCCTCCAAAAGGGAAGATTTCAATGAAAAGAAAAGAACTATACAGCAACCAGGCACTTGGGATGCTATATGTGGGCTCTTCATTTGTGTTTAGGCAGGTTCCTCACAATAAAAAATGCATTACAGTTGTTTCATCACTGTGTGTGAAGTGCACCGAGCACGTGAGCGTGCTCTTCTTCCTGTTCTTTATTTCTTCATCACCACCATCGCTCGGGTTAGGGGCCAGATACTTTTGTGGTGAAGGGGGCTCTTCATCTTAGTTTGAAGACATAATAGGTCAAGAAAAAATCGTGTCTCGGCATGATTAAAGGGGTTATACCTTACTTTTGTTTACTTGACTTCACTGTTTCGTTAGCAGCATGAATTTTCTCTGCTGCATATAAATATATTTGACATGGAAGGTAGCTTGAAACCAAGAACACAACTAATTTTTGTCTTCAAACTCAGAGCTCTCTTTTTTTCTTTCTTCCATTAGTCTGGTAAGAAAATAAAAAAAAATCACATCCTCAGCATGTTAATATTTGCCTTACTTATTGTATTCTAGTTTCATGTAGGAAAAATAAGAAAGTAAGCAAAATAGTAGGGCATGTAAAATGTATACTGCAGGAAAATAAAACGAACACATTATAAAATACTACCTGGTGATAGTGGTTCTTAAATCCAATATAGCGATTTTTTTATATGCCCTGGGCTACATTTTAGGAATAGTGATAACATTTTATTGGAGTTTATAAAATATTTTAAAATATACAGATCTAAAAACCTCAATGCATGTGCACTTGATTATGACCTAGCCTTTGTTTTACCTTCTGGTCTTTGTTTCTAGGTTTGACACAAGGTCTCACATAGTTAAGGTTAACCTTGAACTACTGATCTTCCTACTTCTCCATCCCAAGTGCTGGGATTATAGCCAATGAGTGTGCCACCACATCCAGCTAATTCCTTGTATTAGGTTCAGATGATATACATGACCATGTAATTTTTCTGTTCATAAAAGATACCCAACCTGATTCATTGTATCATAATTAACAAAAGAAAATATGATGAACAGTGAAACAATCACTACAACACAAATTATAGGTTCGGATAAAATTGGCATTCTAATTTGATGTATAGCACAGGGTTAGCATGCACAAGACCCGTGGTTCTATCACCAGAATGATAAAACAATTGAGCATAGAATTAAACACAATAAATAGCATTTCTTCTTACAGTGCACTGGATGACCAATAATAAAGAGATACAGAAAAACAATTGGTGCTCTTAAATCATTGACATATAAGCACACACAGCAGAACACAGCAACGATGCACCTTGATGAGTTCTGCAAAGCCGTCTTTTAGACTTTCTTCTCATGCACTACTAAGTACAATGTGAATTTTTTAAAAGAATTATTTATTTTATGTATGTAAGTACACTGTAGCTGTCTTCAAACACACCAGAAGAGAGCATCAGAACTCATTACAGATGGTTTTGAACCACCATGTGGTTGTGGGAATTGAACTCAGAACCTCTGGAAGAGCAGTCAGTGTTCTTAACTGCTGAATCATCTCTCCAGCCGCCTTGTGATAAGCATTCAATAAGCAAGGCAAATGTTTACAAAATGCAAGGGGCTTTTCACTTAATCTAAACACTAAGGTTTTAAAAGTCTGCTATTTACCACAATTTCACAATGAAGAAGTCTAGGTTCAGACATGGTGCATTCCTAGTGTGGTTCAGACAGAAACAGGGGTTGGGAGTTTGAACTAAGGCAAATACATTCCAGAGATTATGCCCTTACATATTGTGTGACTAGAAACAACATCCCAAACAGCCTTCATTAACCACTTGGATCCCACCACAAGGTCACCAGCCACATTTCATCCTAGAGGGCTCGTGGGGAGAAAGAATGAGGTGTTTGTTTATAGTTCAATAAAAATCTGTGTCTCATGTGTACTTTGCCCTGCTGTCATGGTTGTACCTTGTCACCATAAGTAATGTGTTTCTCAGAGCCAATGGCAGGAACATATGGATTCTTTAAGTGGCCTTTCTGGAAAGCTCAAATTGGCACAGAATAAAAGTTAAGCGATAGTTTGCATAACCCGATTCAAGTACACCTGTTTCCTCTAATTATGTCAATATTATCGAGTTATATATTAGTGATAGTCTGGTGATAATGGGATGTTTCATAAATTTATTTTCAGCATAATGATATGTCCACTAAGAGATTTTTGTTGTAGAAATTAATTGAAACAATTATCCATAGACATGCTATTGAGGAGAATTTATACAAAAACAAAACAAACAAAAAAGACCAAGTTCTTATCCCATTGACAGTAAAGGCAGAATAAATCCCTTTTTTGTATTGTTAACATAGCTTTCCAGAAGAAACTATTTTTTGTTGTTCTTGTTGACTTTTTTGCCAATTTACTGCCAATTGGAGAAACATCTGTCTAAGCCCACAGGCAGAACAAAGAGAGAACAACAGCTTCATTCAATTATGCAAAGTGCAGGTGAACAATTCTACAGAGCTGGTCTGAGAATCTGCTTAGAGAACTGAAGGCAGCAGTGTAGAAGCTAGCAATGCTTTGTGACTTAAAAAAAAGACTGTATGATTAAACTCTTAGAGATGGAGGAATCCCTATTCCTCGGTGTACACAGTTGTATATGGTGTGGATATGGTGCGTGTGTGTGTGTGTGTGTGTGTGTGCATGTGTGTGTGTGTGTGTGTGTGTGTGTGTGTGCATGTGTGTGTGTGTGTGTGTGTCTTAAAAACAAAATAACTTCAGAAATACGTTCCCATGTTGAAAATTTTTCTTCTCCCTGGAATTCTTTCATTGTTTGTGTATTAGTAATATTTGTCTTTCCTTGTGAGTAGTAGTTTGACAAACATTGTGATCGTGTTTATCACTATCACTGGACCCAAGAATAACATGACCTTCATAGACTGCTGTGTAGACTCTCCATTAGAATTATTTTACTGAGAAGGTACTGTTGCTGGGGGTGAAGATCAGTCATAAAACGATTGCCTAGCATCAAAGCGCTAGGCTCCATCTCAATCACTGAAGACAAAACAAAACAAACCCTGGCAAACAAACAGAAAACTGCAACCCTACTAATGGCTATTTAATTGTTATTCACATAAATGGCTACCATAACACAATCTACTTATTCTGTTATTGAATAAAATATTAACCAGAGTTCAATGTAATAAAATGGGAATTCAAGAAATGTGATTCCTATCAAAACAAATGTAACAATGATAAGGATATTCACATTATGTTTAAAACTACTTGGAATTTCCTTGTTTTTCATATTTACTCAAGGGGGAAAAAACTTCATGAGAGAGGAAAAATGTTTCGGACTTCCTACATTAAAAATTTATGATTCTATTAATCCTAAATATGTATTCTCAAATTTCATAATATTCCTGATAATGTTAAAGATGATAAAATAGTTCTTGATGAAAAACAAAGAAAATATGATGGAAATAAAATATTCTAATTTTCATGGAAGAACTAGCTCATTAATGCAATACTCACAGAACTGGTATTCACAAATAAAAGCTAATCATACATGATGAGATAGTGATACCAGAAAGATACTGCTTACCTTTTCTGTGAATTTTTGAAGAACAAAAATCTATCTGTAATTAATTATTAATCTCATTTATTCAATTGAACTAATCAAGCAAAATTTTAATATGGTATAAATTAAATTACCATGCACACTCCCAACACTTTCACATGTTGCCTGGAATTATAAATAGCATAAATTTGTTTTAAATGCTTAAGTTCTGTTTTAATAAGAAAAACATTGCCTATTGTTCATAAATTTATGACATATTTATTCTTTCAGCAACTCTATAGGATTGCCTTAGTCAGCCAATATAGGATTTCTCACTGGATATGACTCCAAATTTAAAGATAAGCCATATTTATATTAGCAGTATTCAGGCTACAAGGAAATTTTTATTTTGAATTAAAGCTATTCCATTATTATTTCTAGTCAAATTAGGCATTTTCACTTAAAAATTTAGATTATCGCAGGTAAATGAATACCACAGATTTGTAGAATAATCATGGACATTATAAGAATATATGAAAAACTATTTGTAATATTGTAATGTTACTGGAATTTGAGGGTTTGTTCATGGTTGCTGAAAGTAAAAGAGAAAATCAGGGTCATCTCTAGGCATTGTTAGTCGCATAATATAAACAATTTTAAGGTACATTCAAACTGAAGCTCAAGGAAAATTTTATTAGAGATTAGAAGAAAAATTTCAGGTAGGCAAGCTCTAAAACCTCATCAGCTGTCCAGGGGAGAATGTCAGCTGTCCAAGGGAGAACCGGCAAAGAAGAAAAAACTCCATTGTGTAAACTGATACGGAGATCAGACTCATGGAACCAAACAGCCACAAGGCATGAATGGAAGCTTAGAAAAGAAATACTGATGAAGATATCAGTGTTAGGGGGAAAAAATCTAAGAAAAAGAAAAGGAAAAAGTTCAGGAAAGTGTGCAAACTTACAAAGCTGTGTGATGGTAGCGCTTATGCCACTGTTTTAAGGGCAAGGATTCTGGGAAGGAAGAGTATAAAATCTTGTTGAAGAAAACATTGTCTTGCCTACCTCTTTAGCATGACTAAACGGAAGCCACTCTCCTAGGTCAAGTGAACAACTCAGCTCAACTCCTTCCAGGCCAGCAACTCCATTTTTCTTAACTAGGAGATTTTTCTTACTCTAAATGTAAGACAGAACCATGTTAAACAGAAGAGTGAAGCTGTTTATAAGCCTGAAAGTAGTAGACAGAGATCAAGGAAGATGCTCAGGAAATCCACAGTTCACAGCTAAAAAGAGAAGACTTGGAACAAATGGTCATTAGACAGTGTCTGCTTACTTTGATGTTCCCATGACAAAACATCAGGATCAGAGAAACATATGGAAAAAAATCAAAAAGCAAAACAACAAAAAAGCAAACAAACAAAACAACAGGAACAAAAAAGGTCTATTTGTAATTCATGGTTCCAGGGGGTTAGAGTCCACGACCATGGACCATGACAGTAGCCAGGCAGGCATGACATAGAACAGCGCAGACTAGGAATAACATGAGCCTACTCCCATTGGCACACCTCCTCCAACAAGGTACTATCTCTTCGTCCTTCCCAAACAGTCCCCCAAATTGGAGACCAAACATTCAAATAAATGATTCCATAGGCACCATTCTCATTCAAACCACCACGTTCTACTAGCTACAAAATTTCTTTTATTACTTTGAAAATACCCAAATAAGGTTACGTTCCAAGGTACCATGGTTTAGTACTTTCACATAGGAATTGGTAGGGATATATTAGGGCCGTAATAGCATTGTCTATGATTTTAGATGTTTTAACAGTACATAGATTTGATGATCAGGTATAAAAGACTCTGGCCCATAAGGGCTTTCCCTGGCTGCTCTCTTTGAGGCAATTGAAAGGCATATAGCAGAGTTTTGTTTTTTTTTTTCCACTGAGATCGTCCTAATTTGAAACAAACATAAAGGTTTTCTTCTTTCTTTATCAATTGATTTCATTTTTTGGAGGCATGAGTTAACAAGTCCAGGAGAAAGCATTTGAGAATGGTTTGGGGATGTAGCCAAATGCACCTACACTCTGTATTTATCTTCCGATACATATTACCACAGACTGTTATGAGTTCATCAAAAAGCTCATGTGTTTCTGGGTCTGACACCACTCACGATGGGTAGGGAAGAGTGAATAGTCATGTGATATACCATGGCTAAATAAATGTTTCTTCTAAATAAGATCAAAATTATCTCTTTGTCACCTTGCTCTCTGTTTTCTTATACTTGTACTTAGCCTTCTACATTCACCACCCATTGAAAGGGGTCTGCTTCTTTGTGTTTCCTTTACATACTGTGGGAAGGCGTGACTTGATTTATTTTGTTTTCATCCAGAAACAATTCAGAAAATGATTCATATTATTTTAAAAAGAAAGGTAATATGTTTTCATAAAGACATTCTCAAACTTGTTGAGTTCAACTCTTGTAACTGTTTCATGATGGATTTACTGGTTATATTTGCAAAGATGTCAAAGATCCCCTCTTAAATCATAAAGTTAAAATAAGCTGTCTACATTTTGGTCTGAATTCAGGCTAAATCAATCTTAAGTTGATTCATTAGAGTATGATGTTAAGAATGCTGGAATGAGAAAATACATGAAATAACTGCTTGCATTGACTTACAACCTTGTTGTAAATAGTTCAATAGATATTTTCCTCTTGGGAGGACAGTATTTAATCTTTAACAGGACATTTCAATGCTCTTATCCCTCAGGATAAGTTCACAGCCATAAAACTGATAGGTAGAGTACCACCTATGGATGAACAGTTATGATAAGGAGCATTTATCCTACCTGAGACTTTTATCATTTTAAATGTGTTTACCTGATTATGCTGCCTCCAGCAGGGCAATGAAAGTTCAGGTCAGCTGAATTATGGAGCAGCACTGAATGAGAATTGCCAACAAGAGAACCCGACTGAATTCAATTACTATGGAAGAAAATCTTTAAAATACAGCAAGATGTGTTTCATAAACGTCAACTTTAACTCTTTTAAATGGAATAATGTGTCATGCCCGATGAAGAGACTCGCAACCTGATCAGATCTTGTTGTATTTCAGAGATCCCTGGATTTCATAGCCAATAAGGAGGTTTGAGTGTTGTCTAGCTAATTTCCCTTACTTAGAAAGGTTATATCCTCCTAAAACAAAAGCACTAATAACACCTAGATAACACAACTACAAAAATGATGAGAGGAGAGAGAGAGAAATGGAGAGAAAGAAAGAGAGAGAGAGAGAGAGAGAGAGAGAGAGAGAGAGAGAAAGAATCAGATTTGATGAAAGAATATTTTTAATTATAAGAAGCAAGGGGAACACTCCCCCACTGCTGGTGAGAGTGAAAACTTGTAAAAACCACTCTGAAAGTCAATTTGGCAGTTTTTCAGAGATTGGGAAAAGTTGTATCTCAAGACCCATGAAGACCCAGCTATACTCCTCCTGGACATATACAAAAAAGACATTCCACTCTTCCACAAGGACACTTCCTCAACTATTTTCATAGCAGCTTTATTTGTAATAACCAGAAACTTGAAACAACCTAGGTGTCCCTCAACTGAAGAATGGATACAGAAAATGTGGCTCATTTACACAATGGAGTATTTTTTAGCCATTAAAAACAAGGGCATCATGAATTTCACAGGAAAATGGATGGAATTTGAAAGTATCATCCTGAGTGAAGTCACCCAGACCCAAAAGGACATGCATTACAGGAGTTTAACATGACTGTACTCTGAGAGGTTCTACCCAGCAGCTAATGGAAACAAATACAGAGACCCACACTCAAACATTAGATGGAACTTGGGGAATCTTATGGAAGAGCTGAGAGAAGGATTGAGGGACCCGAAGAAGACAGTGACTCTACAGCAAGACCAACAGAGTCAACTAACCTAGACCCTTGGGAACTCCCAGAGACTGAATCACAAACCAAAGACCAAGCTCTGGCTGGACCTAGGTCCCCTGAACACATATATGTAGCAGATAAGCAGATTGATAAAGCAGTTTGATCTTTATGTGGATCCCTCAAAACTGGAGTAGGGCGCTGTCCCCAAGCGTGTTGCCTGTCTGGCCTCAGTGAGAGAGGATGCACCTAGTCCCATAGCCACTTGATGTGTGTATGGGAGGGGTAATGGGGATAGGTGGGTTGGAGTGTGGGGTTAGGGGTAGTGACACCCAGAGGGGATCAGAGAAGGGGAAGGTGGAATAGGGGAAGGATTTGCATGAAAGGGTACTAGGAGGAGATGAAGGGCTGATATGGGGTTGTAAAGTGAGTGAATAAATAAACAAATATATGAAAATAGTCCCATTTACATTATGATCAAAAATACTTAAGAATGAATTTAACAAAAAAGGTAAAAGTCTTATGTATAGTAACCCATAAAATATTAATAAAAGAAGATACCCAAAACTAGATTGAGATCTACTGATCATGAATATCATTTAAAGTGTATGCACTACTCAAAATTATTTAGTTATTCAGTGTTTTCTCCATCAACATTCTGACAGCATGTTTAAAAAAAATAGAAAAATAATCCTCAAATTCATAGAAGTTTCCGAAAGGCCCACAAACAGACAAAGCTATGTCAAAAAAGAATAATACATCTATAATAATCATATTTCATGTCTCTAAAATATGACAGAGATATAAGAATGAAATTAGCATAACACATGTATGTCAAGAAAGCAGAATATGAAGTCTAGACACAATCCCTGTCATGTGGTCATCTGATACTTCAGAAATATACTTATAGTATACATTACTAAATGATAATATCTTCAATTTAAAATTGAGAAAAACAAGATCTCTGCCTTCATGAGATTGATCTTGATTTGAATAACCTATACCACATTCATAAATTAATTCAAATTGGATCAGGTATCAATCAGGAAACAGCAAGAGTTGAAAATGTTGCTTTATTTTCTCAGCTGAAGTAAAGAGATGAGAGCTATATCCAAGCTGTGCAAATTCACAGTTTAGTCTGAGCCCAGAGAGTTTCTTTCTCTGTTCTAATTATCCTTAAGCCTGGACCTGGAGGCTTTAGCCTCTGTACAATCTACTCTTCCAAGCTGACAGATTCAATCTGTCTTCTCTCAGTTCTCACTGAATTGAACTGCATGGTTTCATACTAACATTGACAATATTTTCTAATCCTTTGACTCCTTCTTACTCTTTGGCTCATTCTGTTTTCACCAGTATCTACCTTGTTCACTATGCAACCTGTCTCTGTAAAACCATTCTGGTATAATTGACATACACACACACACACACACACACACACACACAGACACCACCCTTGTCTTATCTCTTCTCTATCCAGGTCCTGCTCTTTTTTTTTTTTTTTTATTTTTAGTGGATATTTTATTTACATTTCATATGTTATCCCCTTACCCCAACCCCCACCCACCCGGGAACCCCCCATCCCCTTACCCCTCCTCCTTCTTCTCTGTGGATGTAACCCCCACCTACTACCCCCACTCCCACTTCCCCACCTGCTCTTAAGTAGCCTCTCTTTTTTTGAGAGTTGGATGTTTCCTATCTCTGACTCATTCTATCAAATCCTTTTCTGATTTGTCACTTGGTCTGCCTCTCAATTAGATGTCACTTTCAAACATGGCTGTTTCCTTCTACAAACTAATTTTATACTCACTGCTACAGATTAAGACTGTGTACTAAGGGCATGTATGCATTGCAGCCAGATCATAGCATGTCCAGAACGTGACCCTATTCCAGCTGGATCACTTAGATCTAAAAGGTCTTTGGATGTGATTCCTTGCCAGAGCCATGTTGCTCAATTAAAAATTCTCTCAAAAAAGAGGAAAGCCTAGAAACAATCAGTTTGAAATGTTCTTGGCATTGGCCTTGACAATTCATTGGGCATGTTATCAAAATCACAGATGACAAAAATAAAAGTACCTAAGAGAAAGTTTCCTACACAGCAAATCAAACAATTAATACAGTAAAAATGAAGTTGGGTGTATGGGATAATGTATTTTTAAATCACATATATAAGGAATTAATTTCTATCAAAAATAAGGAGCTCATACAGTGTATAACATAAGAACCACCAAATTAAAGTTAAATAACATTAAAATGACAATAATTGTATAGAAATTTGTTCAAATTTCATATTTTCATGGAAATACACATCGAAACTATAATGAGGCTGGTCTATAGCTCAGTGGCAGAGAGTATCCTTAGTTCCTAAGCAGAGACGTAATGCTAACCACTGGGAAAAACTGCCGCATGCCCCTTCAGCCATCAGGTTCTGAGCAAACAGGGGATACTTTGGCTTGACTATTGTGTTCTACCTAACCAGGAATGTCACTAAACTGACAAACACCACCCAAAGGTCAGCTTAAGAATACAAACTGCTCAAGACATTCATTTTACTAAATTCTTAGTTTGTTCTCATGAACATTTTACAGAACTTTGAGCTCATGCTTAACCCTAAGACTTCCAAATAAAATCAAGAAGGACATTGTGGAAAATTTGACAGAAATAGCTTCAGTATTATAAATAGTTTTACTGTTAGAGTTAAAATCTTTTTTATTTAGACAAAAAGGGGAAAATGTTGTAGGATATTTGATCACACTGTGAAACCCAGGATTGTGTTATTTACTGTAAAAAAAAAATGTTTCTAGTCGTGCTGTGCCTCGGCCCTAGCACATACCTTTAATCCAGGAGCTTTTCTGTTTATTGTAAACAACAATAAATAAAGTCAACCACGAGTAAAGAGGAAGAAAAGGCAACCATTTGACAGAGAGCAAACATAAGTGGGGAAAAGCTGTAGAGAGTAAGATTAGGTCAAGAAGATGGATAGAAAGGCACATAGTAAGTAGAAGGTAGGGACATTCATTTTGAAGGTTTTTTGAGAACATGTAGAGAAGAACTTCTTTTTCCTTCCTGGGATGTTGGCTGGGAAGGAAGATCAGTTGGGTCCTTTCTCTGCCTCTCTGAGCTAGCAGCGTTTCACTCCAGCATCTGGCTCCTGAGTCTTTATTGGCAAAACAGAACATTTGACATTTTGCTACAAACAGCAGAAGGTGCCAGTGTAGATTCCAAGAGTCTTGGAAGATCACAGTTAAATCAGCTCCTGTTTCCACCAAGCTTCAACTTCAATACCGTTTAGGTTAATTTTAATTTTGGTCTCTGGTCATTTTAAGAAATATGTCATTAGAGACATTTTAATATACTTATCCAGTTATAAGCTGTGCATAAAAGACTTCGTGATATGATAGTTCTTGCTATTTCTTTTTAAAGACTCTTGAGACTTGTATTAATACACTTTTAAATACTCATTCAGTTACATAACACTGGTAAATTAAAATTGAGACTGATGGCAAAACTTACATAAAGAAGAGCTCAAAGACTAATTGTTTTTCTTTTTGCAGGGTCTTATGTTAGAAAATTAAAGTATCCACCTGCACAAAATCAAATAATTTTCATACTGGCATAAATAGACCATAATATTTTTAGATATTCAAAAGTTCTACATACATGAATAATAATTATATATGATTTTTCAGAGTAAATAAAATAAATTTCTGAGTATAAAATAGTTGTGACAATCATGAGTCATTTACAAATCTTCTAGCAAATAAATCTATAGCAATCAACAATAAAATCTATGGTGTTTCAAGGTAGAAGATTTAAGGATACTTGAAACCAAATCCTAATGATAGCTCTCCAATATTCCCCCTACCTTTCCCCACCTGCACAATGTCCTCTGAAGCTTGGCAACTGCAAGATCCTGCTTAGCAACTGCAGATAGACTCAAAGCAGTGTACCATATCATCTTAAGAATAGCAGGGAGACCATAACTCAAGCAGTGTACCATATCTTCTTTAGAACAGCAGGTAGATCATAATTCAAGGCAGAGTACCTTATAGACCATGACATGTTTCAAGGCACAGGCCAAGAAGATTTTGTACTTTTCCACCACCTTGCCCTTCTTACCCCCTCCCCTTGTAAAACATGCTATAAAAAAGCATTAAAAAAAAGAAAAAAAATAAATGAGCTTCTGCTCTCCAACACAAATGTAAAAAAAAAAAAAATAGAGTGTGCCACTCCATTCCTTTATATGGTAGATTGGAATCTATACTTAGCAGCGGTTCTCAGAGGGGGCTTCTGTCTATAAACAAAAGAAAACAAACTAATTTTCTAAGGTTTTACACATGTTAAACATTAAAGTGAATTTGGACAATCCATTTCATTAAATAACAAATTTAGTAAAAATAGGCTAAGTAATCAGAATGGTAATGAAACACATAAAATTACATTAATATAGCATTAGTGTGGTATTGATTGCTCAGCTCGTGAGCTGTGTACACATTTCTTAAGACAGACTTCCCTTTGTCTAGCATAATTTTATACCCAATATTATCTTCAATACCATTATTTTTCAAATGAATTAATTTGGAAGGATTGAGATTATAACAATGAATAGATTAGTTATTATTCACAATAACTTTAATGATAATAACTAGTTACAGCAAATGATTTGTTTAGTAATTTGTATTGCTCAGACGGAATGGTTGTTAGATACCCACAAGATTTCTTAAATTTGATATTTTTAATTACTGATAGAATGCTGTCTCAATAAAAGGCTGAAATAAAATTATCATTACAAAGTTGAGAGGAGCTGTTTAGAAATTTGGCTACTTCTTGTGTCAGTATCTATGAACAGAAATAAACTTAAAAGTGAAAAATCACTTATGAGAAAGCTTGAGATAAAAGGAAAATAAAAATTCAATATTATAGCAGATTTACTGACATTTCTTCAAGTTAGTAAAATTAAACATGAATATTAACTTCACGATTCAATGATGATTAAGTTCAAGTAAGCGAAAATACAGAGTAGCAGTTCATGGTAGGTGCCATTGCCTAGCCATGACAATGCCTGAGTCTAACACAATCACATCATCTTCACAGCGTTTCTGACAGTAAGGACACCAGTCAGGAGTGAGAGCATATCCTGGTCAGTTCAGGACTTACTAATCTGTGTAGTGCAACCAAAGCATTTGGTGTCTACAGTAACAAGGCCTTCCTAATTATCTGTGGTGAGCAACCAAGAGCAAAGGCAATGGCCTACACTGTTTTGGATGCTCTCCTGACCAATGACGATGCATGGGAATAAATCGTTGAGGTCTGAAAAGTATACTATTATGCAAATGACTTGAACCCAGAAAGACAAAAACCACATGTTCTCCCACATGGGCAGATCTTATCTTTTAATGTATTTATGAACTAATGGTGAATAATAACAAGAGTAGGCAAGGGAAAAGGTACACATGGGACATGAAGAAGGAAAACAGATGAAACAAAGCTATAAAAATGGACAATGGGCAGTCACCACTGGAAGAAAAAGCAGGAGAAAGGAAAACCGCTAATATAGAACATGTTCAAAATGTAATGATATCTAACACCTTTTATACTGTTAAATATTTTAAGTTTTTAATTTAATTTGTTTTATTAAACTAAAACTAAGTTTCAAAAACATTATCAGAAAAGCAATCACAATTGAGAAGGGTCTTCTTCCCTATTCTCTTTCATCCCACTCACTGATATTAACTTACATCTATGAACAATCCCTCTAGTAAAGCAATATTGAAAGCTTTAGAAAAAAGCCACCATATTTTAGAAATTTAACTATACTTTTGTCTACACATTAAAGATAGTAGTATATGCTAGGCTATTCTGCATTTGTATATAGACTTTAGATCATAGAATCAGAATAATGTAACTTTTTAAGGTCATATTCAAAGATGTGATAATGCTAAGACAGCAGAAGGAAAGAATAAATATATGGTGACTGCATCAGGAAATGTTCTCTGAATTTTATGACATAACTAATAGTTATATTCTTGGGGAAACATTAATACTGATGAGAAGTTGACTATTAGCTCTATAGAGACAATAAAATTTTTTATCTTATGCCAAGACTAATTGTAATTACATCCAAAGTTTACTGGTTGGGCACCCATTATGAAAGATTTAGAAGTATGGACAAAGAGGTACGGAAAATAGCATTTAATTCTTGGTCATTCAGAAAAATTGAATTAATGAAATATAATATCTTTCAGTAATGAATTTTATATAAACATATATCTAATCCAAATACTGTAATGCTAAGTGTAAGTTTGTTTTATTTTGTTTTTGTTAATTAGAAAAATATTCAAAGAATGTTATTTAAAACACATACTATTCTTGGAATAAAAACAAGCTTTAGCAATTTTATGTTATATCTAATGAATGGGAAGATTCAGCCCTGCCATATACAATATTTTTATAACAAGTATAGTAAAAATGAAATTATGATTTTTACTGGTAAAAGGAAATGAAGAAACTATATGTTAATATTGAGAAAGCTAGGCTGATTCCATGACAGACTTCAAATTGGCAGTTAAGGAGGCTAGATCTTCATCTCTGTTTCTAACAACTGGGCAATTCCAGGCAAGTCCAGGCCTCAGAATCTGTCCTGCCATCTGGCCTAAGTCAAGGACAACAGGTCAGCAGGAGTTTCCAGACTTCCTCAGATACTTCCTCAGCCACAGTTTTCAGACCTCCCCAGCAAGTTTCCAGTGCCCACACCCTGGTAACGAATGTCCGTAGAGATGGACCCAACAGATTAACATAGAGGTCACCCACCCCGGGATTCCATAATGTGCTCTCAATCAAGCCTGCGAGCTCACTTGGCTGCCTCTTTATTCTGGTAATGGGAGAGCCCAGCATCCTGGACTTCTGCAAAATAAAACACTCTGCATTTACATACTCTTTGAGTCTGGGGTATAATTCTTGAGCAAATCACAGACCCTTACTATATATTGTTTGAATAAATTTCTGAAGGAGATACATTCGTGTAACCTTTGAGTAGTTGTCAAAAATAATCAGAAGTGGCATTAATGAACTTTAGAACCACTTAAATCCATTTCCACGACATTCTCCTTGCTCTTCTAACAGGCAGGCACTTGTAATCAAGAATTTATTAGTCTTTTGTCATTATAAATGTAAGTATATGCGCACTAAGCAACCACAAGATATTTGCCTGTGTTTACTTGTAGTCATATCAATGAATTCATGACGCTGACATTATTAAATTATGTCTTAGTCATTGTTATATTGCTTGAAGAAAAACCATGACCATGACAACTCTAATAAATAAAAGAAAGCATTTGATTGGGTGCTTGCTTACAGCTTCAGAAGGTTAGTCCATTATTATCGTGGCAGAGAACATGGCACCATGAAGGTAGGCTTGATGCTGAAGAAGTAGTTGAGAGCTGCATCCTGATCCACAGGCAAAGGCTTCTGAAACTTCAAAGTCCACCTTAGTGAGACACATCCTCCAACAGGGCTACTTCTAACCATTTCAAAAAGCACCACTACCTGGTAACTAAGCATTCAAATATATGATTCTTAGGATGGTATGGAGTACATTCTTATCCAAACCATCACATGTGACTTAGATTTTTTTTGTCTTCTTGATATCATATTGTCAGCTGAAGATCAGATGAATCTACCCTGTAGACCAGGCTTGCCCCATGCGTGCTCCCCCATTCTTTGCTGTCTCCATCATTTACAGTATCTGCTGTGTCAGTACAGGCAGGCTCAGTGTGGAATCCCTATTAGAAGCCCTGGACATGGGAAAGAGGCCCAACCAAGTGTTAGAGCAGACAGACTTCACAGTGATGCAAACTGAGCTGGTCTTCCAAGGCCTGGTGGGAATGTTCCTGGAAATACAGAAAGATAAGGGCAGGTCTGGTAAGACAGAAAGACAGAGGGCATGGAATTACTAACCTTATTGGACATTTCCTTAAGAAACATACTGTTTCTCATCTGGGCTCCACCACATACTCTCCTCCTGACCTTGAATTGATTATTAAACTCTGTTTCAGGTCTAAACAGCGAGTGAATTCCTGCATGTTTATCGAGCATTTGGGTGTACTCTTTAGAGAAGCACCTTAAAATCTTTTCCTCGTATGTTGTTCATCTTTGCTATGTGTACTCTGCAGGACCTTTTTTGAACTTAAATGTGAGTCTTCCCTGTCTTTTCATCTGTTAATCGTAGGTTTTGGTGAACAGCAGTACTTGCTTTAGACAAGTGTGCACTTTCTACATTTTCTTTTATGGCAAATAACCTTTGACTCTCTTTGGTGAGACAGTTGCTGATCCTGTGAAAGCATCTGTGCCTTCTTTCCAAGCTCTACCCTTTGATTTGCATGCAATCTGGAACTCATTGCTGCTGATGCTGTGAGATAAGGCTCCAGGCACATTTCTTACCAAGAGATATCAAGTTGGCTTTGAACTACAGGAATTCGAGGGTGGGGAGGTGGAAGTGGGGGGGGGTAAGTGGGGACACATCCTCATAGAAGCAGGAGGAGGGGAATGGGATAGGGGATTCCTGGGCGGGAGGGGGGGGAATGGGGTAAGGGAAGAACACCTGAAATGTAAGTAAAATATCCAATAAAAAAAAGAGAAATATAATTGAATGGTTTTTAACAAGGGAGAGAAAAGAGGAAAATACAAAGTCTGTTGGGGCCATGTTTGTCATGCTAGGGCCTATTAGTGCCTTTCAAAACCGATGAACCAAAGTGGAAGAATAAGGTTCGGAAATAGACCCACACATGATGACAAAACACAAAATGATTCTACACTTTGCAGAGGATAAAGGAGAATCTTTGATTTTTTTTATTTTTTAATACGTTCTAGAAGGTAATATACAGATGTAGCAACTTATTCATAGGTTTCTTTATTGAAAACACATTCTTTTGTAGGGATAGATCACAATCTATATCCAAGAGAGTATGCTCTTGTCCTCTTGCAACTGTTTTCACTGAATAAGTTTATCAATAAGTTTCTCCCTTTCTATTATTTCATGCTGCAAGTACATACAGACTACCCAATTAAGTTTAGTTTTTATTATATAAGTGGATTTTCATTTAAAATGTTTTAATTGTGAATTTAATTTATTTACTTTGCATCGCTTAGAAGTATATTTTTACTCTTCTATGATTTGCTTTCTAATGATGTACATTTTTATTTATAATCTAGGTTGAGCTCAACTTGCTACATTCTTTGCTCCTGATTCTTTAATCTCTACCTCCTAACTGCTGTGTTCGTAGCCATCATCCACCATACTTGATTGTATTTTAATTATTTTTAATTAATCATTTTATTCATTTACATTTCAAATGTTATTCCCCTTCCCTGTTACCCTTCCACAAATTCTCCCTCTGCCCCCTCTCCTTTGCCTCTATGAGTGTGCTCCTCTACCCACTCACCCACTCCTGCCTCACCGATCTAGCATCTCCCTACGCTGGGGCATCAAGCCTCTAGAGGACTAAGCACCTCCCCTCCCACTGATGCCAGATAAGGCCATCCTCTGCTACATATGTATCTGGAGCCATGGCTCCCTTTATGCATACTCTTTGGTTGGTGGTTTAGTCCCTGGGGGCACTGGGTGGTCAGGTTAGTTGATATTGTCCCTCTTATGGGGTTACAATCTCTGTAGGCTCCTTCAGTCTTTCCCCTAGCTCTTCCATTGTGTCCCCATGACTCAGTCTGTTGATTAGCTGTGAGTAGCTGCATCTGTCTTATTCAGGTACTGGTAGAACCTCTCAGGGAACAGCCATACCAGGCTCCTGTCATCAAGCACTTCTTGGCTTCAACAATAGAGTGGGGGTTTGGTGTCTGCAGATGGGATGGATCCCTAGGTGGAGGGGTCTTTGGATGTCCTTTCCTTCAGTCTTTGTTCCATTCTTTTTGTCCCTGTCTTTCCATTGGAAAGGAATTATTTAATACATATGGCTAGTAAATTTACATTATTTTATGTTAATATTTTCACAGATAGAGGAAATAGCCTTAAAGATACATGAAATATGTATTTGTTTTCCATTTAAAAGAGCTTTATTAACACACACCTCACGTGCTAAGAGGCACTCTTTTATTGAATTGTGCAAACAGTTCAGTGGGTTTTAGTCTATTCAGAGTAATAAACTATCATCCTGATATTCATTTTAGAATATCAGATGTGTGACTAGCACCTCTTAAGCATTTTTCCCTCAACTTCATCTCATCTTCTTCATCTCATTTTAGAGTGTCTCTCCTGAAAAATAAATGTTACACAGCTTAAGATGGCATAAGGAAAAACAATTTTCTTTTGTCCAAGAAAATGGGATATCTGGCCTCGGTGAATATCTAAGAGTTCAACTAGGCAAGTCAGTTACCCAGCAAGGGAACTAACTATTCCTCAAGCAGGCAAGGAAACTCCTAAGAAAGATGGAAACACTAAGCCATACTAAAGAGAAGGAAGAAATAATTATTCCTTAATATGATACCATACCATTACTTCCAGAATTTTTGCATTGTAGTAAAGTCACAGAGGTATAGCCATGCAGCTTTGCAGTTATGCCCACTTTAGAGAAGGAATAGTTTAGCAATTCTTTGAGTAATTTTGAAGCAAGATTTAATTAAATAGTAGCCATGCTGTTGAGCTCTGGCCAGGCCCATCTCTGGGATCCCAGGAAATGGTCATGAGTTATGCTTTGCAAAGGCTTAAAAAGGCAAAATTTCAGTCATATTACTTCCCATCAGGTCTAGTCAGAGGCAAGAATACATTTGACGTATTTCTGCCTACATATCTCCACCCAAATCCAATCAAGAACTTCTGGTGCAAATAAACTTGTTTGGGAAGCAAAAACATGTGGCTTATTATTTTCCAAGGATCACAACACCCAGCACTCAGGAAGTTCTGTTCTTGGGCAAGTGGTGCTTACAGGTTAATTTTGGCTCTTACAATTTACCACTCTCTCGATGCAGAAACTTATCACTCTTGTGAGAAAAATCACTATAATCAGTGAACACTGGGATAACCCTTCCAAGTTTCCAAATGTTTCAAATATAAATAATTAAAAGGATATTATAATTTTGTCCTTTTTTGTAATGGTTATTCTTTAATAAAGAATAAGAAAAGTAATGGGTGCATTATTTCCAATCTGTAATGATTATGGATTGTTTATATAGAATACATTAAGAATGTATCATTTGTATTATAATATATAACTTCATTTCTTTACCTTTTAAGCACATCATATTTCAACAAATACAGCTAGGATGAATATAAAAAAAAGAAAAAAATGTAATATATTTTTCACTCCCTAAAATGGAATTTAAGTGGTTATTACTGTTCTTTATTTAGCATTTTTTACTAGATTTTGATGTGGACTAAGAAATGTTTGGAATAATTTTGATTTCTTTTATTGAAATTTGGATAAAATTAATTGCTTTCACCATTGTCTGCTCTCCTTTATAGTCACTGGTATATTTACTGGTGCATCGATAGGCTTGTGGATAAGTGCAGATACAAATAATGTAATGCACCAGTTTAATTTAAATGCAAAATATTTATTGCTCTTACATAAAGTCAATAACATCCATACTAGTGAGTAAGTTACTGCTGACCCAAATCAATTTTTTAAATTACATAAAAATTTACTATTGTTTATATCTTTATGCTTCTCTGGATACTATGTAAATCTTTGTAAACAATTAGCAAATCCAAAAGCACTTTGTACATCTATGAATTTTTAATGGCTCTTTGCATGCTATCTTTCTTCCACCTTCAAGAAACTAATTTCTCTAGATGTCTCCTCCCTCTTCATACTCTTTCACATCCGACACTTTAGGAAGCCATAGAGAATATAAATAACATGAATTTTCATGGTCTATGAATCAGACAATACTATGAATGGATATTCTGCTGTTTTATGAGCTTTCCTATCACATCTAAATCTTATATTGCCATTAGCTGAATACATGTGAGGCAAACCTCTTTTAATTTGACCTAAAGGCCTGTGAAGAAAGAACTTATCATCCTGAGGCCAAAGCATTTATCACAGCGGACCATGGTAATGACTAAATACAGGATGCAAGCAGCGAATCGTAATAATGAAATGATTGCTCTAAACCATAAAAGTCAGTGCATGTCTTTTAGATTCAAGTGTATCTATGAAGAAGTGTCTGCTTTAGAACCAAGCCATAATACAGATATGAGGATGGCCTCACTTAACCTTGAACAGAGTTGTGTGATGCACATGGGAATGATAGTTAAGCAATCTTACCTTACAACAGTGATTATCAGAGGTGAATAAAGACTTCTGCTCCTATGACTCCGAAATATTGCATCACTACCTTCAGTGCAAATATGAGCCCTCCCTTGAACACATTAAGACATGGTACTCTCGTTCAGAATCTCACTAGCGCTATCTTATAAAGAAAAATATAATTATTTTATATTATCACAAACTTGCTTCTTTGGATTTTATTTTGTAATGATTACAGAAAGACTGAAAAACATTGTACAATAGATCCCATTAGGTTCTTCATCTAGATTATGTCAATATTAGCATTTTATCCAAGCATGGCAAAGAGAAACTACTGACCTAGACCACTCTGTAGTCAGAAAGAATGATTTTGGGGGTATCAAACTGCCAAAGCTATCTCTCAGGGGATAGAGAGAAGAGCAAAATGGTGGAGAAACAAGTATATCTTATGTGACAGTCAAAAGAGGGGAGATCTGAGCTATCTGGAACTTCATGCCCTTGTCAGAGGTAGTTGACCTTTGGGGAAAATCTCAAGGGAGGTTCTATGGCATTAAGGATTGTTCCTGATGAAGAGAAACCATTTTATGTGCTTCTTTACTCAGTAACAGTCCTTCTGTTTACTAGGCCTAAGTATTGCTGTTTAGAACAATGTTATTAGTTTGCTATTTTGAGGGAAGAGGGGCTATGGACCTGGCAGTAGAAAACTAATATTTATGTGTTTCTATCAACTAAGTTACAAGTACTTCTTTCTTTGTCCCATCCAAACTATCACAGCATGTAATATCCATTTCTTTTAGGAACTAAACAAGTTTATAAATACTTGATAATCCAGTCAGTATTCTCTTTATAATTATATTATGTAATTTAACTTTGGGGACTGAAAAGCAGCTCAGCAGTTAAGAGAGCTTGCTATTATAAGGATTCAAGTTCAGTTCCCAGGACCCACACTGGTTGGCTATATCACTTGAAACTGCAGTTCCAGGACACCTGCTGCCCTTTTGGACTCCATAGGCCCCTGAATACAAATATATCCATGACTACACACACACATACATAGAACATAACCAAAACCAAAAACAGTAGGCCAATTTCCCCATAGAATATAGACACCAAATTTCTCAATACAATAAATTCAGGAACACATTAAGGTATTTTACAATATAATCAAGTTATTTCATTAAAGAGATGAATAGATGGTTTAAAGTGTATAAAATCAATACATATAATATAGTGACTAAATAGACTGAAATATAAAAATAAAATTATCATCTCAAAGATGCAGAATAAGTCCTTGACACAGCCAACAACCCTTCTTAATTCAAGTTTTAAATAATAGTAGGTTCTAAGACTAGCAGATATGTACCTCAACATAATACTGGCTATGTATGACAAATCTAGTGTCGACACTATTAAATAGGCAGAAACTGAATGCATTCCATTTAGAATCTGTAATGAGACAAGATGGTCCACAATCTCCACAGATCTTCAGTAGAATGAGATGAGAAAAATAAATAAAAGAGAGTGAAATAAGGAAGAATTAACTCAAAAATGTCCTTATTGACAGGCAATGTAATTTTATCCTTAAAGGATCCGAAATATTCCAAGAGAAAGACTTTGGCTATCATAAACACTTTAAATGAGAATCAAAATAAATGTAAAAATACAGTAATTTTACATATATCAATATTCAAATATTCATGACAGAAATCAATGCGAGAAAATCCCATGTATAATACAGAGAGATAGAGAAAAACCATGATTGGGAATAAATCTTGTATTGGAAATAAATGTATACAAGAGGGTAGAAACATTAAAGCACAAAATAAGTTGAAGAACATACAAAATGATGTAGTAAACAGTGTTCACACATCAGCAAAATTTAAAATGTTACATTGTACTAATTCAGCACAACCTCCATCAAAACCACAGTGATGTTCTTCAGAATGATATAAAACATTCATAAAATTCCCATTCAAACACAAAAGATCACAAATACCCAAAGCAATGCTAGACAGAAAGAATAACATTAAATATTACAGCACCAGGCTTCAAATTATCTGAGAGAGCCACAGTGACAAAGAGTACATGGTATGGACCCAAAAGCAGGGATGGGTAAGAAGAAAGCAGGACAGAGCAGCAAGTTATAAATCTTCACAGCTACAGACACTAAATTTTGACAAAGGTCAAAACTACACATTGAAAAAGAGACAATCTCTTCAACAAATAATGCTAGGAAACCTTGTCAAGCCACATGTAAGAGAATAAACCTGGATCCTTACTTTTCATGCTGTACAGCAATCAAATGAAAATGAATTAAAGGCATGATTGTAAGATTCAAAACACAAACTGTTTGAGGGAAAACTATAGGTGAACGCAATGGCTTTCCTAAAGGACTGTAGGAGCTCAGGCGATTATCACAAGTTTACTCAGTATAATTGCATGAAATTAAAATATTGCTATGCTGCAAACGAAATAATCAGCAGAATAAAAATACAGACTACAGGATAGAAAAAATAGTCAACTACATATCAACGAAAGGACTAAAACCTAAAATTGTAAAGAATTCAAAATTTAAACATAAGAAACTCATCTACTTAATAAATGGAAAAGTGAATTACATACATGGTCCTCAAAGGAAGAGAGGTAAACATCCAATAAATACATGAAACATCTTCACTATCCAAATTAGCTGAATGCAAATGAAAATTATATTGGAATTCTATATTATTCCACTCAAAATGGTTATCATTAAGAATAAAGAATAACAGATGCTAAGAACAATAGCAGAAGGAAGAAATCAATATCTACTGATAGTGAAATACAAACTGTTGCAAGTATTGTTGGAATCATTTTGGAGTTTCCTCAGAAAACAAAATTGTAAGCACTGTTTGATCTGCTCTACAGCTCCTGAAAAACTAAACAAAGAGATTGGAGCCAGCAAAGAGATACTGTATGCACATCTAGGCTCAGTGCTGCACAGTACCTGATACCCAAGATATCATTCAGGGATGAGCAATTACAGACAACATAGTAAATGTATATGTAGTTTCATACAGGAAAATGGATGGAACTGAGGATCTTGTCAAAATAGGTAAGACAGAGTCAGGAAGACAAACATATGTTTCATCTTCTATGTAGACTATAGATTTTTGATTGGGGAATTATTATATGAGAGTAAATGGGGGAGGAGAGGGAACAGAGAGAAGAGAGGATTGCAGTACATGATCAAGGTCCTGATATAAACGAATGACAGTGTCACAAGGAATTCAATTATGTAGTATTCCAAAAACTTAATAACATTTTAAGGATATTTAGAAAGAAATTGTGGTATAAAAATAAAAACAAGGTAGTATACTTTGAACTATAGTTAATTAGCTGTTGCTTACAAAAGAAGGCACAGGGGAAGAAAGGAAAAATAAGGAGTTCAAAAAATTGAGTAAGTCAAGAAAGGAAAAGAGTGGGATTTTATGTGAACAATACTGTATAGAAGCATTTTCTTGCTTTGTGCATAATACAGTGATTTACAATGAAGTAGTGAAACTGTTTTGTGTTGATAGGGAAATATTTACAAACTGTGGTGTGAAAAATAGGTACAAAGATATTTATAGCATATGAGATTTTATGTAAAAACTGGTAAATCATATAAAAACTATGAATTTGTGTTAAAACATTATTTGAATTTGCTTGGAGAATTCAGAATTATCCACAGAAGGTATACAGAGAGAGGCTTAGTAAATCAGATAAATGATTATGCAATTTTCCTTGCATTTTATACATTGTAACAAGATTGGATTTTAAACATATCTATTTCCCTATATTTTCTATCATCAATAGCAATTATGTGTGTAGAAACCACTATGTCTTGGGCTCACTGATAAGCACTAGAGAAATTAGGAATATAAGCACACAAACTTGATTCTTCAATGAAAAGAAGTGTATACCTCTGGTTTGAACAGGAATGGCCTCCATAGACTCTTATGTGTAAATACTTGGCCCATAGGGAGTGCACTATTAGGAGATGTGGCCTTCTTGAAGTAGGTAATGGCCTTTGTGGACCTAGTATGTCACTGTGGGCGTTGGTTTTGAGGTCTCGTATATGCTCAAGTTATCCCTAGTGTGAAACGTAGTCTCTCCTTGCACAGTGTGGATCAAGATACAGAACTATGAACCATGTCTGCCTGAATGCTGCCACAAAGGACTGAACTCCTGAAACTGTAAGCTGCCGGCCCCAATTAAATGTTTTCCTTTATTAAAGTTGCCTTGGTCATGGTGCCTCTTTAGAGTAATGAAACCCAAACTAAGACAACTTGCTTTCCATACACAGGGCTGGGAGTAAATGATATTAATAACTTAGTCATCTTTCCTATCTGTAGGGCCACGCCTTCCCCAAAATTCTGAGACTCCTGAGTATTATTTATTAGTCAATAGAACCCATTCTTATAAAAGAGATCCCAAGTACTTTGTAAGAAGTCTACTAACAGGCTTAATCCAGGTCCTTCATTTTTAGAACCTTATTCTAAATATTGTTCCCCAGCCAATAGAACACATCCCTGTGGAAGAGTTCACAAACACTTTGCAAAAGACTTGTACTTTGAAAAGGAATTTCTGTGTAATCAAGCATTAAGCTGTGTTAGGATAATTGTTAAGAGGACACTTTTTTCCAAAGCAGTACTGTGCTTAAATATGTCAAAAATAAACTTTTGGGGATCAGACTCTAGAAGTTTAAACCACACCAGCCAACTAAGTCATACTGAATCAGACTTTCTTCTTCCCTCCATAGGTCGTTCCTCTGCCAGCTCTAGTGTTTGCAGGACACCCACATATATTAAAGGACTTACCGTTCGCGTCATCATTCCATATCTAAACTTTTAGTACTCTGGCTTTTGACAATTCCTGTGGTTTTCATTTGTAAAAATCGAATGTCTTGAGTTTATTTAAAATATCATGATTTTAATTTCAAGTCTAGCATGGTTAATATAATTCTTGTTTTTAAACAAAATAAACATCCCATGGCTTTCCCTTAAACTGGACATGTATCTTTATTTCCTTATAAGAGATATTATATATGGATTTCATGAAGAAAGAACTTTATTTTCAATGCAATCCAGTTCCACTTACTGGTGACAGTTTACGTGGTGGTATCTTAAGATTAAGTTTATTTGAAAGGAAGATTTTAGACTACATTGTAAGGTTTATGGTACGCTACTTATATAGTTACAGATCGATGCAAAATTAAAATTTATCCACATATCTGAAAATATTTCATATGACTATGAATATTTCATATGACTATGTGGACATTGTGAAAAAAATAAAATTAGTCACATTACTTAAATCCAAATTACAACATTTCAAAAATGAGTAAAATTCAAAAATCAGTATACAAGATTTGTAAATAACAGGAGACAAATCTCTCTGTAAAATATTACAGTCTAAATTTAAGTGTCAATAACAGCAAATATTTCTGAATTATTCATTTAAATGAGTCATTTATTGGCATTATTGTCATATGATACATACAAGACTACATAAGTAGTCTCTTCTCATGACAGTATATAAAACAATGAAGTTTAAAAGTACTAAAATACATATTGAAGCATAGATATTTAACTATCAGACTCAATATAGATAAATGGATGAGTGTTATAATAGAAATGTACTACAGGTTAGGATTGAAGCTATATACAAGCTATTAAGTCAATGTAACTAATTGAAAGTATATCATTGGAAGAAGTGATGCAAAGGATAATAATTTAATTCAATCAATATAAGATAAAGAGAAATAATTGCATCTATTAAAGAACAGCATTTCAGCTTGTGTTACCATGTCCATAAACCAGTTTGTAGCAACACTGAGTAGTGAATTGGGTTTATCTGCCAATATAATAGCTGGCCACTGCAGCATAGACACGTAGATGGCCAGTCTGAGTTCAATACTGTGAACCGCATTGTTATTGAAACAGAAATAGTGAATCATACTAGGTAATGCTCTCATTAGCATCAGAATTTAGGAATGCTTTTTCTTCTTTTCTGTAGAGTTAAAAGAAACTTTGATAATCACAAACACATTATTTCTTGTTTAATCATGCTTAGCATGATAATGCTTTCTTTCCATTACATTTATTAGCGAAACGAGTCCAGCCATACAATCTCTATTTATAAACACGTTCAGTAAAATTTGCTTTTGTTTGCATTCATTAGAGTAAGAACTGATCCACTATACAGTCAAATTGGAATGTGCACGAGGAAGTGCTTTCTCCTGCATTTTCTCCTTCTGCTTTAGAACTCAGATCAAGCATTTTATGTCATGTGATACTGCTCCCCATGGGGTACAGAAACAGACCTCTTAAAATTTCATCTCTGCTAAGTCACATAAATGTCAGTTTGCTTTAGCTGAAGCTGAGTTTAAAGTCAATAGCAAAGATTGCTTCCAGAGGAAAGTCGTCCTTGCTGGTTCAAATGTCTAGTTGTAAACCACACTGAGTGTATTGAAAGCATTGTTCCCAAAATACAGTCAGTGAAATTTTAAATTTTCTTCCTTCTTCAGCCAGTATTAGTGATATTATATTGTAACATACAGTCTGGTCTCAGTTACTGTTATGTGTAATGATCTAACATAGGCAAAGGTCTCAAATTTTCAAGCTTGAATATTTCCATATATTCATGGTAAGCCTAAGAGGAAAGATACAAACAAAAAGCACATAGTAATAATTTAGGAGCCATGGCATCAAAGAATTTCTTTTTGTCTATATTCTTCTCTTAATCATGAAATTTTGATATATAGTTTGAACCAAAGCTTCCATAAAAATGTGATTTTTACATTTGCAAAAGGAAATATATTTCAAGAGAAAATATTAAATTTGAAAGCATTTAAAGGATATATATATGATTTTAGTTACTTGACATAATGAACTTTATTTCTAGTAGATTTAGAACTCTAGTATCACAAAACATCAATGTTCAAAAACAGTTCTAATGAATATTAGGATGCTACTGTTAGTAATCAATCTGATTTACTATTGACACTATTTAAGAGTTCCATTGTTTTACTCTTCTTGTATCAATAGTAAATCAGAACACCAGAGTATAAAGTTTAACAGGATATGCAGTTAATGGTAAACTCAGGCATGAGAAAGTCCTGAGTAACAATATAAGATGGTTGGCTACAGGCATAAAATGGCTACAGTATCTACCCAGGTCTAACAAAGTTGATTGTAGTTGAGCTCAGTTCAGTTCAGAGTAGTTCAGTTCATGCAGTCAGAGACAGTTTTTCCAAGAAGAGCAATTTAGTGAGAAACCAAGAAAAACCAGTTTGAATCAGTCAACTTAAAGAAGAATTTGGGCCAGAAGACTGAATTGAACCATAAACCAGAATTTAGAAAGAACTGGAAAGGGTAAGTTTATTTAGTAGTAAGCCTCTGAGATGACAGTTACATCTGTCAAATAAAAGTTACTTTCATACCAGTCTTTCATCAAAGCATAAAGTAGTACACATCGAGAAACTGAGGATCAAACTCTCAATTCCTAGATCTAGGATCTCGAATGAAATTCACTATGCAAAAATAGGAAAATACAACAAGTTTCAATGGAAGAGCTACATATCAGAAGACCATTGAATAGTCAAAGAAGATTCTTTTTCACATTATTATTCAGATTAAGAAAGTAATGATGTGGAAAATATGGCTCATTTAAAATTCTCTAGTATTTTGAATCTCCTTTTCAGTCTTTTCAACATATTAATTGAAGAGCTTATCTTCTTATCTGAATGAAGAGCTGGTTGAACAACCACTTAGCTTTAAACAACAGATGACACAGAAAATATACCCTTGCTTACAGTCCTTTAAGAGCTGCAATCTGATATCAGTTGGGATTCAGTCATGGAAACAGATACAATACACAGCTGAATATAAAGTTAGATGTTTTCATGATTTTTAATTGGTTGGGACATGTAGCAGAAGAAAAATTCCCACAGCCTGCTTGGGAAGGTGCTAATGAAGTTCACAGACGTCGAATAGCAGTCTTTCTTATAAACATCAAACCAGAAGTCATCAAGTAATGTCACCAAAGCAATCATATTCCCTGAGGAGATCTGAAAACAAACAAACAAAAAAACAAAAAAAGCCAAAAAACCTGTGTGGAAAATAAAGGATAGTCCTCAAGAATTTGCCTGGATACTGCTGGTAATTTTCTGTTAAACAAAGAATAATAGGTTCTTTTTTGTGTGATATTCCAATTATGCTGAAATTCGCTCATAGAGTAACTGTATTCCAGAGCTTTGTGGTGATGGATACTGTGGATAAACATCTCTTGTTGATCTCTGGGTACTAACTGATCATCATGAACATTCTATTTTTTCCAGTCCTCCTTAACTACAAAACAAAAAAAAATAGCACAAGAAACTTCTAGACCCCACTACTCTTCTCTCTACCTTTATTGATGGTAGAAAAATATCTTTTTGTCTAATTATACTCCAGGGAAAGGAGCACAGAATGCTTAGCTTATACTCCAAACTGGGTGATCTTAGGTCACTTGGTGAGAACATCATAATTTTCAAATCTCCACATCCTGACTTGAACTTAGCAACAAGATTTACATTATTGGCAAATCAAGGTTCATTGAATTAGCACCTACTCCATTACCCACTGTGTAGTTCTACGGCCTGTCATGAAGGCTGGGTATAAGAAAAGGGGTACTCTATCATTCATCAATAGAATCAATATTGAAGCCCATTTAGGAATTTGCCCTGCAACACAAAGTTATTACCTTGCTTTTTAAAGTACTTCCATATCATTTATTTATTCTATGACATATTTTAAAGATGACATGTGGGACAGCTTTGTGATGTTACAATGCAATTAAGTATAGAACATATAGGAAGAAGCAAAGCAATTCTGCATCCAAAAGAAATGCCCGTTAAAGACACCAGACAACAATTTCAATTTAAAGAAATGTAATTTAAAATTAAAAAAAAACAAAACAAAACACTTGCTATCTGTTTGCAGATTTTCTTTGGAAAGTGATTTTGGCTGATTACTGCTATTGACAAATAGAAAAAACTGAGAACTTGAACAAAATTGTATTTTGAAAAGTGCTAAAACTGACACCATGGTCACCTTTATCGAGGTGCCATTGAGAAACAGTTTTACTGAGAGAAGAATCTGTTCTCAGTATCAGATTTTAACAGAAGTTTCCAACTTGGCTATGAATAGCTTCCTCTGTTATAGTTACATTGCATTTCATATTGTGATGACCATGAATAGTTTGTAATCTCTCCCTCAAATATCAATTCTTGAATGACCTTCTTTCTATTCCATGAACTTCAGCCAACATGTGAGCCATGGCTCTTAAGGCACTGGACAGCTATGACTTTGGCTTCCTGTACTATCAGATGACGTGAAAAGGAGGATTTGCTTTTGGATTTCTGTTTAATGAGATTGCCCTTCACTAGGAGTAGCCAAGAACTTCTTTGTTGGAATTGAGTTGAAATTATTTTCTAGCAAATAGGCTATGTCAGTCAATCTCTTGTAAAGAAAATCCAACCATTTTTATTCAGTCTGCTAATTGCCAAAAATATCTAATGCAGGCTATGTATGAGTTGAAGAGGGGAAGGTTTATCAGGTCTAGGTTCTATGAGAATCTGGGAAAATTACTACTTACATTTAACTGTGTTTGTGAGGTTTCATGACTTTGGTTCCATATAGAGTTTGTAAAGTCGGATCCAGGTAATAGATTTCACATTGCTTTTCCAAGGCTTCACATATATTTGATTGGAAGATACTTGTTGATTCATGGGCTTCTCTGCAGGTAACTAATTGATTTTAGTTTACTCTGGTAGGCAAAGTATTGCTTCATCAAAGATATTCACATCTGAATCCCCAGATCTGTGACTATGTTATCCAATGTGGCAAAAGAGATTTTGCAAATGCAATTAACCCATATGATCTTGGAGTGGAGAAGTTGTAAGATTCATGCACTTGTCTGAGCCCATTTAAGTCTTTAGAACTTTCATGGTCGGCTTAGATTGATGGCATTGAAGATGGTTCACCGCAGATTCAGTGTCACAGAAACTCTTACTACCATTACTGACTTATTGACTTAGAAGATAGATGAAGAAGAGATTCCATGAGAAATGTAAGTCATAGAACAGATGATGTGGCTAAGCAGGTAAAGGCAGTCCCCGAAAACGCGGCTAAACCTGAGTTCTGATCTCTAATTCCATTAGTTGTGTTCTAAATTCTTTATGTACACCATGGCATAAAAGCCTACATACACAAATACTGCATGCGCACACAAACACACATAAACACACACAGAGAATAAAAATTTCGAAAGGAAATGGCAGTAGCTTCTCAAAGTTAGAGATAGTATTCGGCTGGCAGAAAAAAAAAAGGAAGTCAGAAGGTAAACATAAAGATCTGAGTCATAAATGTTTAAAGAAATACTTTAAAGAAAGGATCCTCTCAGAGATGTTCTGAAACAAACAAACAAAAAATTGTTAAGTCTTGTCAGCATTTAAATTTAGCCAAGCAGCATTGGTTAGACTTTTGAGCTGTAGCCAGATACACTTATAAATTTGTATTGAATAATGGATTAAATGTGTGGTAGTTTATTATGAGAACACAGGGCAATGAATAAAGTAGTTTCATGTATCTCTAATTATCCTTGGATGAGCAGTGAACCAGGCACTAGCTTATCAGAAAACTAACTGACGCACAAGAAAAGAAGAAATTCAATGAATTTTGACACACTGTCTTGGAGATGTTACACTGCCACTTCAGGCAACAATCAATAATTCAAAGTAAAAGCAAGCCCAATATCAACAAAGCTCAAAGTTATAGTCAGGTTTCGTGAAGGAACACAGGTGATATGAATCAAAGAACTACAGTGTGTGTGTGTGTGTGTGTGTGTGTGTGTGTGTGTGTCTGTGTGTCTGTGTGTATATGTGTGTGTGTGTGTGTCTGTGTGTGTTTACAAAGCATCTCATGTATCTGGACTTTAACATGTATAGCTAAGGCCATTCTTGAACTACCTTTCTTCCAGCCTCTACCTCTCAAGTGCTTAGATTACAGGTGTCTGCCATTACACTGATCCAAGAATGAATGTTTCCTATAGAAGAAATGAGAATCCTAATGTAATATCTTATAAAATAAGAAAAAACCAAATAGATGAAAGAGATTGTAAGGGAAAACATTTTCTTCTCTTATAAATAACTTCTTGTATATTTTCATATAATTAGAGATACCCTTGCATATTAATATGAAGTGTTATAGAGTGAAGGAATTTTAAATAGTTCAATATGTAGAGAAATGAATATGTGGATAAAAATAAAACAACATCTATTAACATTTTAAAAATTGGTTAGCTAACACACAGAGATGAAAGACAAAAAAGCATTCTCCCCTCGTAATTCTGAATGATAGAAAAATATCAAACATCTCCATACGGGGTGTTGGACCCAGAGACAGAATGAAAGCAATCAAGGGGTAGCATGTGCATGTGAGATTTTATAAGCCTAAATCAATGGAGATTTTTCATAAATGAGCATTGGAAATGTCTTAGAGTTGATTCTCAACTATTATAGAGGGTCCTACCAGAGGCTAGTATTTTCTTCAAATTTTAATTGGGTAATTTGAATAGTTTCTCTGGGCCCTGAGGCAACGGGGTTTGTTCTCAGGTTCCTGGAATTTGAATCTGCATTTATTAAGGCAGTGGATGCATTGGAGATTTTGAAATATGAGCTCAATGTAAGTGAGGTAAGGCTTCCTAAGCTGCTCATAAATGGGTGTGGTCTCTAGCAACAGCTTCAGAGCTACAGTATCATTCTTTAAAAGTGTACATGGCAATGACATTCCTGATCATCTTTAAGCGAACCTTACATAGAAACAAGCTTAGAAAACTAATTAAATGTTGGTGTATACTTCTGTAAATGACAAATGATAGACAATGGGCCTTTCAATAGTAAAGAGAATAATGTGTGTCTAGTAATGGAAAGTCTTTTCCAAAGTAGGGAAATTGTGAATTATGTGCATTTATTTTCACTGCTTAGAATAATAGAAGAGGGGTAATTATGAATTAATAACAGAAATCATCACCTCCAACATAAGTGAGTGGAAGGAAGCTTTCTAAAAAATTAACATTTGTAATAGTTTATAAAGATCCTAAGAGAAGGGGGACAAGGTTTGGAGTGTAAGTAAATAAAATAATTTCATAAAATATCCTAATAGAAACTAGCAGTTTATAATACTCAAAATTTTGAATTTAAACTGCCATTGCAAATTTATTTTATATATCTCTTTTGTAGGTATTGAAACTGGAATTTTAATACACAAAACTGAAAACTTCGCATGACTGTTTCTGTCTCTCAAGGGAATCATTATCCAAACAGTATAATGCCAATTGTAAATCTGAGTTTAGAAAACAGAATTCAGGTACACATAAAGACAAGTTCTATGACTTTAATACCTGACAATATTAGCTTTGAAAGTTAATCTCAATGCCACAGTATTAAGAAATGGATGCATAATTACCTCCTTCCCTGTAAGTGGATTGATCTTCTCTTAAAATGTCAAAGGCACAAAACATTTGGGGTATGTGTGTATATGTGTATGTGTGTGTGTGCCTGTGTGTGCGCATGTGCATGTGTGTGTGTGAGTGTGTGTGCATGCGTGCGTGTTTCTCTCTTTTCTATTTGATGACATTTAAAAATGTGCCATTTTGAGAGCCAAACAAGTTGTCACACCCTTGATCTTGGACTGTAAGAGTTATGTTTGTTTATAAATTTCATGGTCTGTAGTATTTTATAATAGCAGTGCAAATGTGAAGGTTAAAACATTAAAAGTAATGATAACCAAAATGGAATGAGATAACGAAATCAATAAAATTTGAAAGAAAATCATGAAAGAAAGACAGACCAGTAAACACATTTCCAAGAGGAGGCAGATAGGCTCTCCCAATGCTGGGTGAGGAGCAGATAGGCTCTCCCAGTGCTGGGTGGTAAAGGAGTTTAGATATTATGAAAAAGATCTTGGTATAAAGTGGCAGACTTGAAGTTGCATTTGAGATCTGATGGCAATCAAGTTAACATATAATATTAATAGATCCCAATCTCAAAATAAAATAGAAATAAATACATAGTGGATTTTTTTTTTCTGCCAGGAAGCCAAGCTAGCACTTCTGAGCACATAATGATGTTCACAGCCACAAGGACTACAAAGAGTCAGTATAGACACTAGAAGCCCAAGCCAGAAGCTGGGTGTGTGACTTATATGAAAATGAGACCAGAACAGGAGCAGGCTTTGGGAAAGCATGCACACAACTTTGCCTGAATAAGATATATTGGAGACATGTAATAGAACTTGGATCAGGGTCCCAATGGGTGCAAAAAAGACACCCAAGCAGAGCAGGATATGGCAACTATAGCAGCTTGGTGAAACAGGAATCTGGCACTGAGAGAGTCACAGTGTCCTTCTCAAGAGATTGTGCTACATAGCGTTACAGAACTTGGTTTGCTAGTATAATAGGTAAGAAGAAAAGTTTAATGTAGGTAGATGGTCCCTCCATAACTCAGTCACAGAAAACCCTTTGTAAGAAACCTGATCTCTAAAACACCAGAGACAAGATTATTATGTGGAGATGGCTGTCTCAGATTTAAGCACAAAGCAGGATTCAGTCATGGGAAATCCTTCTCATTAGGAAGAACATACACTCTAGTTGGAATTATTGAGACTAGCAGCCCCACACACAGTCTATGAAGACTAATACAAAACAAAATCCAAGGGAAGGAAAAAGGGAGTATTATTCCAACTAAGAAGAGGCAATAATTGATATCAGAATACATGATTCATTTTTTAATATCAACCATCTCTTTTTAAAATATGTAAACAGTGTCTTTTATTACCCAGTAAAGCTTTTAATATGCATCTTGCTACGATTTCTTTTGCCTCACCTATTCTACTGCATACCTCTAACACATATACATTCCTCCTCGTTCTTATCTTACTTCCTTATTTCCTTATTTCACATTCTATATTATTTTAACTTTTTAACTTTTGGTATTCTTTGCTCTAAAAAGAAATGTTTATAAAAGACATATTATCTAAGAGGTGCCCTGGTGCTGCTATTTTAGAATCCTATTTGATACAGAAGTGCAGTCATGAAAGTTTTTTCTACTGCAAGTTAACTCAACGGCTTCTGCGAAAATTTTAAACTCATTACTGAAGTTAACTTCCTCCCTAAGTAGCTACAGAGAACTGCAGAGAATAAAGACCGCTAGTCAGGAAGTCTAGCCAACTGGGGAGCTCTTGGTTCAGTGAAAGACCTAGATGAAAGTGTAGAGAGTAATAGTGAAAAACACCTGATGTCAACAAGTACATGAATAAACTACACACATACACACACACAGCAACCCACAAAACATAAGAGACAACAATCCACTATATTTCTAAAAACTCCTTAATGCTGAAAAATCAACAAAAAAATCATTGAAAATAATAAAACAAAGTTCTACTTTAAAGAGGATTAATGATTATAAGGATGACTTAAGCAGAAGGATGAAGGAAGAGACTCAACAAAAGTCACAAAGAAGGTTACCAGAGTGGATAAATGGTCAACACATGGAGAAGTTATTCAGCACATGAAAGGAAAAATTAGCAAAGAAATTTTTAGAATTAAATTTAACTGATAATATAACTTTCCGGAACGCCCTAGATACAGAGCCAAGGCATTTCTGAGGGGAAGGTTCAGAATATAAGAGCTTATAGAGAGATCTCAAAGAAATAGCAATGGCACAGACCCAGATTCTAAAAACAACAATCAATAAACCAATTATAAATGCAGTAGAAGACAAAAAATGCAGAATAACTGAAAACATATACAATTAATAAAATACTTAATTATTTGAAAAAATAAAAAATGTTGACCAATCCTTAGTTAGAGTAACCAAAAGAAAGAAATAAAGAAGAAAAAACAGAGAAACAAAGAAAGAAACAAAGAAATGGAGATTTATACAATTAGGGATGAAAAGGGAATTGTTACAAGAGAAATCTAGTGAGTAACAGCATATCACAATGTAATATGTCTTAATAATGTTACTATTGCTATGACGAAATACCATAAGCAAAACGACTTTGCAGGGAAGCACTTATTTTAGTTTCTATCCATCACCGAGGGGAGTCAGAGCAGGACTCAAATAGAGCTGGACCTTAGAGTCACAATCTGATACAAAGGGCATGAGAATGGTGCTTACTGCCTTATGCATTATGGCTTACTCGGCCTGCTCTCTTACAGAACTCAGGACTACCAGTCCAGCTATGACCTCATCCACATGGGTAGGCCTTTTCTCACCAATCATTAAATAAGAAAAGCTCTACAGGCTTGTCTACATGCTGAAGTTAGGAAAGCATTTTCTCAAGTAAAGTTCTCTTTTTTTTTTCAGCTGGCTCTAGCCTGTGCCAAGTTGACATATAACTAGCTAGCACAAAATATTTTTTTAAAAATGCATTTCAAAATGCTGAAAAATCCAAAATAAATAAATAAATTTCCTAATATACATCATACACCACTGGTAAATCAACATGATACAGCTAAAGCACAGTTAAAATGTAACTGAAATGGTTGCTTTAATAAAAATGACTCCAAAGGCTTATTATATATTTGAATGCTTAGGTATGAGGGCAAGGCACTGCTTAAGAAAAATTAGCACAAATGGCCTTGATGGAGGTGGGCTTTGGGGGTTCAAAAGTCCAAGCTAGACACAGTGTGTCTCTCTTCCTGCCGTCTACAGATCCTTAGAACTCTGAGCTACCTCTCCAGAAGCATGGTTCCCTGCATGCTGCCATGCTCCCTGCTATGATGAGAATGGACTAAACTTCTGAATTATAAGCAAGCCCCAATTAAATGCTTTTCTCTCCACGGTCATTGTATTATTTCACAGCAATAGAACACTGAATGAGACACACACACACACAAATTAATAAATTAATTAACTAATAAAATATAATTTTTAAAACATTTTTTAAAAATCCCAAAACTAAAACTAGAGTTCTAGATTTAACCTATGATTCCGCTGTTACCACTGATTATACAAGGACTCTGAGTCTGAATATAGGAATAATTCAAAGCATCAGGTTTATTAATGCTCAATTCTTGCCCTGTATAGCCCTGTACCAACCCAGAACTTTCCATGGAGGTCTCATTAGCTGGTAGACGCTCTCCATGTATTACAGCTAAACCTTGAACCTCACAGTAACTAGAATCCTGGGGGGAATTTTATTCTTTACAAATAGTCTCCTGTGAGATGTTCATGTACTCTAGCATAAAATGAACTCATCCCGTCCTAAAGGTTTGTGGCTATACAAAATCATTTGCATGCCAGGAATGTTAAAGTGAGAGGGTTTATATTAGAGAAGCTGGTAAAGCACTCAGCAAATCACAAGGTCAGCCATGAGTAGTAAAGACTAGTGAACACAGTAGAAGCAAGAAATAGATCCTAAGAGATTATTTGAACTTCCTGGGCCCATGACAACCAACGCTGACAGAAAGCACTGATTGCCAAGGACCAGCAACACTCAGTAATATACTCTAATTTCTGCATTAACGTACTTTCATTTTGGTATTACTCCTAGTGTTTGTCATATAAAAATAGCTTTTTCAAGTAAAGCTTTAAAAGAATATGAAATTGTCACAGCTGAGACAGGACGCAGAGGAATGAGAAGCATCCTCACATCTCATGCCCTCCATGGTCCCTACAGTAAAGTAATTTCTTGAATTGCTTTCTTCAATTATTGTCAGTCCTTCATGGAGGGGATGGGGGTTGAGGATGAAGTGACCCTGACATGAGAACTTTTATAACTAACTTCATTCTCATCCTCTCTCAGACCCTCAGAGGCAGATCCAGGGATCACCACTTGGGTGATGAGAGAGAGCACATTATTGAAGTTGCAGAACAGGAAAAATGATGTGTGTGTGTGTGTGTGTGTGTGTGTGTGTGTGTGTGTGTGTGTGTGAAATCTGCTACTCCTTATCTTTTTATGAAAATTCTACAAAGTATAAATAACTTCTAAGTAAACTTGTAATCCGGAAAGGAGGAATTTGTTTCTTATGCAGAGAGACTTCAACTCAAAGTTCAGCCACCAGGTGCTAAGGCTTTCTTTGGTCTGGGAAATGCAAAACTGCTTCACTTCATTGTTGCCCATGAACCAGCTTCCTTTCCTTTCTCCTGTGTAAGGTGTGCTTACTTGGCAGGCCTAATCTCTGTCTTATTTTTAGGACAGAAAAGTGTCAATGCTAAATGTATCCAACTCTCACAGTCACATTGCCAAGAAAAACTGTTTTTGTTTTTATCGAATCTTTGTTTTATTTCTTTCTACTAACTATACAAAATGGTTTTTTGGGGGGAGGAGGTTGCAGCAGAAGAAACAGAAATCAGTAGTATCTGAATTCATGAATACTATTTTTAGATACAACAAGGTACTTCTTACCACATAATTAAACATAATGTAATGAAATATTAATGCAAATGCAATATTCTTATAGAAATATACTTGTTACTTACAAGGAGCTGTCTTTAGTCTAAGTAAACAGTTACAGACTGGCTGAGTCAAGGTAAGAGTTTTAACCGGTGGGATCCCCAAGTCTTGTATAAACCTCAACAGACTGTGAAGCCAGTAATAGTTATCTCAGCCAATAACTTCAACAACCAGAGATTCAATATTAGATACAGAATACACACACACACACACACACACACATATACTTTAGTCTAACATAAAACTTACAGCATTATGAGTTTACTGGATTCAATATTCATCAGAAGTCTTTATTTGTAGTGTGACACCTGTTGATATGCCTACCTCTACAGCTTGGCTAATGTTCCATGATAAACTATGGCCAATATGCAGATTTCATAGACTGAATTGGTTGTTTTTCTTTTTCTTTTTCTTTTTCCTTTTTTTTTAAAATTTCAACCAAATTCACCTTTGTTTATCCCTCAGATACAGAGTTAGTCATGTGTGGGAGAAAGTGTTATTTTGATGCCTATAATTTGAATAGATGTCAAAGTCGAGAACGCAGCCAACCTTTCAGTACAAAACAAATGCCCAGATTTCACTTTGCCTCCCTTAAAATTCTCACCACATTCCAGTGAACACATGGCATGACAGACATACTCCACAGAGAAATTATTGCAATGCCTCTTGGTAATGCATATAAACTGTGTTCCCAGGCTCTTCAAAAAGAACCTTATGTAAAAACAAATGTACTACAGTTACTGTGATACTTTTTCATATTTCATCTGGGACATAAATAGCGTATAAGCTGTATCTTCCCATTAAATAAACAACTTCAGGGAAAATGTGACTTGTGAGTTTAGAAAGGGCACTCAAGGTATTATTATCAAAGTTAGAACCAATTTGTAAAGTATCAATTCATTTTTAAATAGAAAACTGACATAATTTCTGAAATTGAAGGCATAATTTTAAAATTGTCTACCAAATTCTATTAAAGAAAATTTTAGTTCCAAAATTGAAAAGCATTTATATAAGATGTACCTGTGTTTTAATCCTTATTTTGGCAATTTTCCCAATATATAAATTTTTCTATGCTTTCTACCTGTGAAGTAAAATTGTCTGTTTTGGGGGAGTGTCTTAGTTAAGGTTTCCATAGGGTTTCCATGTGAAGAGATACCATGGCCAAGGCAACTCTTATAAAGTACAACATTAAATTGGGGCTGGCTTACAGGTTCAGTGTTTAGTCCATCATCATCAAGGCAGGAAGCATGGCAGCATCCAGGCAGGCATGGTGCTGGAGATGCTGAAAGTTCTACATCTTATTCCTAAAGGAACCGGGAGAAGATTGTCTCCAGAATGGATAGGAGGAGGGTCTTAAGGCCCACCCCCACAGTGACACACTTCCTCCAACAAGACCACACCCACCCAACAAGACCACACCCACCCCAAGAAGACCACACCTCCTAATACTGCCACACCCTGGGCAAAGCATATTCGAACTACCGTTGGGAGTATGCACAGTATTGGTCTGGTAAATGTTTAACAATCTTTCTCAAATGAGAGGAAGGAAAGAGAGATAGGAGAGAGAAAGGAAGGAGGGAAGGGGGGGCTGTAGAAGCATGCAGGGAAGAATAAAGAAACCACAGAGAGAAGAAGAATTCTAATTTATATCATTTGCACACTGCCACAGGGCAAGTGCTGGCAGTTTCTCAGTAAATGTGGAGTTAAGAATAGGAATGGTAGTTTTGCTTCAGTAATCCAAATGCGTTTGGCTTCAGCACATTTAAAAAGCTTTTTTTTTAAAAAGAAATGGAATGTGGTTTTTACAAAGAAAAAATAAAATGATAGAAGCTTAACACACCATAGAGAAATTATTGAACTTTAAAATATGATTCATATTTATTTTAAATAAAATCGTTTGGGTTTGAAGTAATGTATTAGAACATTTTTCCTTGTTTCACCCAGTTTGTTGCTGAAGAAACATAGTTTCAAGCTTCAAAGATATTTTTCAGGATGAAAAGATTCCTGGCAGTAGCTAACTTTCCATCCAAGAGTAGTGAAAAAGAAATGACTGAAATAAGTGAAATAATCTTGCTCTCATCAGATATTAGGGTGGGTGTAAACAGTGTGTTGCTGGGTGATACACAAGCTGAAGGGCTGAGGTTCCACGTTAGCTGGAGTTGAGCACAATGATGTCTCTGTGCCACTGAGTGCAGCGATAGCATGGGACAGAGTGAATTTGACAGCTACTTGAAAGTTCTGAGGAATTATCAACAGGGCAGACTTGTGTTTGTCATCATTTCTCAGCTGTTATACTTGGGTGGACACAATGATTCTGGGACCTAAGAGTGTATGTAGACATTGGCAAAACGAAATCATGAGTAAGTTAGTTGAGGAATGAAAAAAAAAATTGATACCCCTTAGAAGTGGGCAGAATCATTATTGTTTACCACTCAGACTGATAAATGTAGAAGAAGCAGAAGTATACAGAAGCAGCTGGAGTATGTAAAATCCTAAAAGAGGAAAATTGATTCTCTCTCAGAGACCACGGTACCAAGAGGATAGAAACATCTATATCGTTACTGATGTTGTGTTCCCTTTCTCTTTTCTCATCCCTTTAAGCCATCCTCACACACATGTGGTCAATTCCTGGAAGTTCCAGTTAAATGAAAACTCATTTTTCTTTCCAAAGGATGGGGGGAAAATTTTGAAATGGATCAGTATAAACCAAAAGACATGTACAGAGGTAAATGTGTGGCAAACCCATAAAATCATTTATGAACTCCAGAGCTTGTTCTTAGAAGTCCATAAGCAAATCTTATCTAAAGGATGTTGCAGAGACATTGAAAAGTGAACCATGACTTAATCCACTGCTGCAAACACGGATTAGGCAGAGCACACACTGCAGCACAAAACACTACAATACATTTTAAGGACAGCGTTTACATTGATGCGGAACTCACTGTTTCAGCCAAGTGAGTGATTTTACATCAAAATAATAATCACGACAATTTAGCATTTTTTATTAAGCTGTATTTTTCCCAATCTGCTTTTATAACATTTTAGTTGCAAGCAACTATTAAAGTCAGTTCTAGGTTGAGGAACTAGCAATACAATAGATGCAAATAACCAAGGAACAAGGAAGACAATAAACACAGGTAGTCAAAGAACAAGCAAGGCAATAAAGTCCCAAGATCACTCCCCTGATCACTGTTTCTAAGGGCTTATCAGGATGACCAAAATATCTGTGTCTACTTCCCTGTCCTAGCCCAAAGTCATTTTCATGCCTGAAGCCTACTTCTTTGTTCTAGGCTACAGTCATATTCATGTTGCATAGCATTTTTAAAAACACAGAATCTCATATTTGAAAGCTGGATAGCAAGCCTCCAAAATTTCATGGCATATAGAGAAACAGAAAAAAAAAGAGTGAAAGAAAATTTCTATCAAATCTGAGATAACAAGAGTGTTTAACTGATTTGAAAAGAAAATTTAAATTAGGATTTTGTAAAAATATTCCATCCAATGACTAACAGGACAGAGAAAAATGAAATAGAAATTCTAAAAAATAATAACAAACTATATAAAGAATCAAAGCATTCCTTGTAAACTGAATGGGAATTTTTGAAGTGAAAATTATAACTAAGACCCCATTAAAATAAAGCTTTATCATTTTGAACACAGCAGCCTGACCAAGATAATAATGAAATCAATGAAACTGATTTGCTGAAAAGGATCTCACTTGATCAGAAGAAAAAAAAAACATTGGAAAAAATCAATAGCATGACAATTAACTTTTAATTCTGCCTTGAAACAAGTTTGAAAGTGTTTCATTACAAAATTGTAAAATGTTAATGAATGGCTTTAAAATAGCCAAAAGTTTGTAGAAATAGAACTAGGAAATTATGCACAAGATAAAAGTAAGGACTGGTGATATAACTCAAAGTACCTGCCTACCATGAACAAAGGGCTAGATTACAATTTCAGCAATATAAAAATTTGGCATGGTGTTACAACCCATACTCCTGAGACAGGCAAGTATAGGGAACAGAATAAGAACAAGGAATTCCTCTTGGTCTGAGCTATTTGCACAAAGATTTTCTAATAATAATGTACTTGTCAGCTTAAGACTTTCACCTACATATATATATACATATATGTTCTAAATAGTTCAATTGGCAATTTGTTATCAACATAGGACCTCCTCTTTTACCTCTTTTATGAAGCTGCTCACATGCTAATCTCTGAAGGGCAGGATAATTTTCTCTTAACCTTATAACCATCAAAATTAGATAGTCTGTTCAATGTACTTCCATAATGTCTCCTCAAGAGATTATAAAGGTTAATATAGCCTGAACAGGTTTTGGTTATGTGTTCAGTTAAATTAAACTGTGTCCATAAATAAATTTCTTTGGAAAATTCCCTATTTACTATTGTATGCCTGCACTTAATTAGAGTATGTAGATGATTTAAATCAGACGTGAGGACATGCACAGTAGAGACAGAGTGACTTAATCTGTCGCTCAGAAAAGAGCATCGCTTGTTCTTTTAAAGAATATAAAGAATATAGTTGTTAACGGAAAGTGGTATAAAAATCAGTGATAGAGATCATTCTGTGTGTGCTAAGATACTAGTTATTAAAGTTAGGAATAGAAGGGAAGAGGCTGGGTAAAAATAGCCAGGTATCTTAGATAAGGTAGTAAAAATTAGGTGGTAGAAATTGTTAAAAGGTGAAAATTGGTGTATTTGCAGATTGACTGAGTTTCAAGATCACCAATCCTTTGTAGTTAAGTTCAAAGAAGGATACAGAAGAGCGAAAGTGGAGATTACCTTATTTCCTTACCATTCTTAACTTGAATGAGAAGGAAATTATATGTTATAATTTAATTATGTATGTGTATAGGGAGGATGGCTGAGAGTACACACTAGAATGAGCCCTTTGATCCTGTGATATTTTATGTAGCAAATGAAAGGGTGAAATTTGCAACCCCTACTGAAGCCATAATATCAGATTCGGCACTTCATACTGGAGTGTAAACAATTAATCTTTGGTATTGTGTTTCTGCTACAGATGTTCTCAGTAGACTAACACAATTTTCAATTTCTTCATTGTTATCCTTGAAGCAGGCAGTGATAGTACCCTTCAGTGTACTCAGGAAATCTTACCTCAGTTTCTGTGTCCATTCTTACAGCAGTTCATTGTTGTACTGGACATTGTATGTAGTTCCATCTTTCTCTTTCTTGGAGGAGTGAGGGTTAGGAGAGATTGAGAGGCTTTTCTGAGGCTTCCTGATGACCTCAATAGCAGCTACAATGGGAAGACTTCAGGAGACTCCAGGCCCTGGTCTCCAAAGCTCACACTGATTCCCAGAGTCTTTGTCCGTGGTCATGTCTCCTGACTTCTCTTTCTAGCTGTGTAAGGTCCCAGAATTTGGAAAAGAGAAAGGGGATAGTTGTTGTCTGGTATTCCCATTGACTTCTACTGGAGCCTGGTTTACTGAGGTTAAGTCTGTACTTCAACATATTCAGTTCTGTAGTCACTTCATCAATAACGTGTCCAGTATTGGTAATCCAGTATTGTGTAATTATTATTACAGCATGGTTATATTTGTATGCTAATCTCTGAAGGACAGGAGAATTTTCTCTTACCCTTATAACCATCAAAATTAGATAGTCAATTCAATTTTACTTCTTTAATGTATCCTCAAGGGATTATAAAGGTTAATCTAGCCTGAACTGGTTTTGGTTATGTGTTCAGTAAAATTAAACTGTCCTTAAGTAAACTTCTTGAGAAATTTTTCTATTTACTCTTGTATGCCTACACTTAATTAAAGTATGTAGATGATTTAAATCAAAAAATTGTCATGCACAGTAGAGACAGAGTGACTTTTCTGACTCAGAAAAGAGAACCGCGTTGTTAAGTATATCACTTAACAACCAACCAGCCCATCTTTTTTATTGGACCTGAAATAATACATCTCTGGCTAATGAAAATTTTTAAGGCTTTTTACACTTAAGATCATAATGCCTGAAATGAAAGATAATTAGAATTTTCCCTTTCCTTTTGGTAGCTCTTACATAACACACAGGCATCTTATTTTTCTAAGATTTCAAGTACTATATTGAACAAGTAAAGAGAGACTGCACATCCTTCTCTTAGCCTTTATTTGAAGTGCTTTGAGTTTCTCTCCATTTACATTGATGTTGGCTAAGGGACTTGCTGTAAACTGCCTTTTCTATGCAGAGGTGCATTCATTATATGTATAGTCTCTCCAGGACATTTATCATAAAAGTATTTTGGTTTTTATCTATTTCTGTATCTAATGAGATGATCATGTGGTTTCTGTCTTTCAGTCTTACTATGTGGTGAATTCTCTATTGCCAGTTTATGGATAATTGTTTATCCCTACATCCCTACTTGATCATGGTATATGATCTTTTGATATGTTCTGGAATAGGTTTGCAAATATTGAGAACTTTTGTGTCTATGTTCATATGGGATATGGGTCTGTAACTTTCATTCTTGGTTATGTCTTAATGTGGTTAACGTATCATGGTTAGCATGGCTTATTAAAGAGAATCAGGAAATGTTTCCTCAGTTTCTATCTCTCAGCATGATCGCAGGAATTCTGGCATTAATTCTTCTATGAAATTCTGGTTGAATTCCGCATAGTCCATTTCATTTGTGATGTTATTTAACTCCAGTGTTTTTCTATTTAGGTTTTGTTTGGTTGACTTGACTATTGTCAAGAGTAGGGGTTTGAAGCCATCTACTGTCCATCAAAATGTTACTTTAGCAGTATGAGTAATTCTTTTATGGACCTTGATTCACTAGTTTTTGGTACATACATTTTTATGACTACAATGTTCTTTCAGTGGATTTTTCTTTGATGAGTATTTTGTCTCCTTTCCTTATCTCTTCTAATTAACTTTTATTTGAAGTCTGCTTGCTTTGGATTCATTTGTTTAGAATATCTTTTTTAAAATCCCTTTACCTGAGATTATATCTTTATGTAATGAAAAGGCATTTTTGTTTGTTTGTTTGTTTGTTTGTTTTTTGGGTTTTTTTGTTGGTTTTTTTTTTGGTTTTTTGGTTTTGTTTTTTTGTTTTGTTTTGGTTTTTTGTTTTTTTGGTTTTTTGGTTTTTTTGATGCAGCAGATGGATGGATCCTGGTTTTGAATCTAATCTGTTAGTCTATTTTTTTTTTTTACTGGTGAGTTGTGACTATTAATGTTGATAGTTATCAGTGAGCAGCATTTACTGATTTCTTTTATTCTGCTTTTATGATCTGGGTCTCTCTTCCTTGGATTTACTTATCAGTGGTTATATATTCATACCATTTTGTGGTTGTGGCAAACCTCTTCAGATTGAAGTTTTCCTTCTACTGCCTACTGTAGAGCTCAACTGGTAGATAAATACTGCTTAAATATGATTTTACAAATAATATTTTCTTTTTATTGATTACTCGGGAATTTCACAGAATGCACCCCATAGACCTCACTTTTCACTCTTCCCATGTCTGCCCCCCCAACTTTGTGGTTTCCTACTCAAAAAAGGTAAAAACAAAACAAAAAGCAAGCAAACAAACTAACAAAAAAACAAGTTCAATTTGTGTTGTCCATATACTCACAGGAACATGGTCAAACTCCCAGTGGCCAGCCAATTAAAGAAAAGTGAGTCTTTCCTGATGTCCACCCCTACCAGTAAGTATCAGTTGTGAAGAGCTACACTTCAGTGTCTGTATCACAATTTTTAAGGGTTCTCTTTGTTGGCTTCTTGTCTAGGTTGTTATTTCTGGGTGGAAGGGAAGATTAGGGGTTGGCACAGGAGCCTTCTATTTCTCTCTATCTTAACTGTGAGCCTGTAGTCATTGATACTCACTGAAAGAAAGCTTACTTTTCTGTTTCAGCTAGCTGGGATATGGTTCATAAACTTCTACATGGTATCTAGTAACAGCATGGACCAAGGATATCTACCTAACCTCTAAAGTTAGCATTTGTCACAGACCCCAGAATGAGCTCTCCTAACAGTATGGCCACAGACTCCACCCTAGCCTCAGTAAGGGCTTGTGGATATCATGATGGCTTCAAGCCCCAGGACAAACCACCACAAACAGCTACATGGCCTCTAGTGATAATACAGGCCACACACTTTAACATACCCCCTAACTATGGTCCTAGACATGTCCTGTGGTTGCACCCCACATCATGGAAACCATCATGGACATCAGTATGGTCTCTTGAATTAGTGCAGACCATAGACAACATCATAGCCCTAGGGGCTACATAGACCACAGACATAAACATTTCCTCTGGGATAAGAGAAGCCATGAACCCCAACACAGTCCCTGGTGGATGCTAGGCTCACTGGCGTCAACATGGTTTCAGGTGACAGCACAGACCACAGATACCTGTGTGTCCTTTGGTGGTAACACAACATGGCCCCTGACTACAGCAGAATCTCAGTGTCCCCCTGTGGAAACATGCACCACAGACATCAATATGACCTCAGGTGCTAGTATAGGCTATTCACATCTACATAGCCCTCATGGATTCACATCATGACCCATGGACATCAATATGGCTTCAGCCAGCAACACAGATGACAGACAATTGCATGGCCTTTGGTAGTAACATAGCCCATGGATCTCAACACAGCCCCTAGCTGTAACAGAACCACAAACCCAAACATGCCTGGACATGCATAATCTTTGGCAGTAACATAGACCACATGGGCCACAGACAGTGTAGTAGGACCATGGACCCAGGTACTGACCCTTTTGGCAGCAACACAGGCCGAAGACATCAACATGGTCTCAGGTGGAAGTATAAGCAGTGCACATTAATATGGCATCTTGTGATGGTTTAGACCTCAGACACTGACATGGTGCAGCCTCCCTTCACAGTGGACTCACTAATCCATTCCTCCATTCTTCCCGTCCATCCATCACAAATTCATTAGTTACAGTGGCATCAAAAACTGCAGTGCATCACTTGCTGTATTTTATTTTATTTTACTTTACTTTACTTCTTTACTATTTTATTTTATTTTATTTTATTTTATTTGCTCATAGAGCTCTACATGCAAGTATTCCTTGTCACAACTCATTGGTCTGGCTCAAGGCCTCTGGGGTTTGAAGCACTATAAGTACCAGAACATCCCCAAGATTTCTCTGATTGTAGCTATGCTTCAGGTTTTACTCTTCATTGGTAATAACATGCTCCCAGATCTGATTCTGAAGCATCAGCTTTTCCTTGCAGTCAAGTAGCTCATAGATGGAGTAGGTTTTCAGATTGGCTTACTTTAAGCACTGGAGCTTGGCCTGGCCCAGATGGCAGAGGAGTTGATCAGGCTACTCCATGGTTGTATTGGACTATTCTGGGTCAGCAGAATATTTTTCTTTATCTTTTTGTGACTGATAATTTTGCTGAGTCTAGCTACCTTGAGAGACATGAATCATTGTTTTCTCAGGATAGAGTCCATGGCTTCTGGGGCATTATATGCCTTTCAGTTCCTGATAAACAGAGGCACTGCCTCAGGCAGTGAGGTAGTCAGGCCTCCTGTGTTTCTTTGTGTTTCTTGGAAGTCAGTAAAGAATTTTGGCAGAACAATTAGTCTTAGACATTAATCTTAGATGCTCTGTCTAACTTGTAATTGACATTGTATTCACCCTGGAAACCACCATTGTATTCTGTTTCTGACAAGTATATAAAAAGTCTTAGTCTCAGTCTTGCTGAAATCCCTCTAGCAGAGCCCAGTTTTAATTCTCTCTGACCATATCAGGAGACTCTGGTAATACCCTAGCTTGGTGAGTATACACAGGTACTTAACTGGATATATAATATTCTGGGCTGGCATCTGTTGTATCTCAGAGTTTATAGAACATCTATCCGGGCACTTCTGACTTTCATATGATCTCGAATGAAAAGTTAGATGATATTCTAATGAGTCTGCCTCACAATTATTTATAGGCAAAGAAGGTTGAGGCAGAAGATAGGATGTGTGGGAGAGTATTATAAGACATTTAACTATTGTACATAGAAAACCTAGTTGTTAAGAAAATATAAAAGCTTAAATAGATATTTCATTTGTTGGATGGAGTTAGGTGTGTCCTGAAAAATGCACTTTGGTTGCCTCTAAAAGCCTCCATAGATAAGAATGCTAAAGAATGGAAAGTGCCTGCCTATTTTAAGGCAAGTTTCTTGGAAGAGGTTTTGTGTTCTTTGCTCTGCGAGGCAAAGTCAGTTTGGTGTCTTCAAGCTACCCCATTGTAAGGTGAAATGGCATGGAACTCCACCACCATGATGATGATGTGGCTCAGCCAGCCCTGCCAAGGGTACAGGGGAGGGGCTAGAGATTTTTTTTAAAGGCAATTGACCTTTGATAGAACCTCACCCCCACCCTACCCCCACCCCAGCTTGGAAGAGCCTTTACAGTAGGAGCTTCAGAGAAGAGATAGGGATTCTCTCTTTAAGCTTATGGGAACAACCTAGAAGCAGCTGGCTGGACACAGGTAAAACAGTATTCTATTTATTCTTGTTCCCAGAATAGATAATACAGATTAATTCAACATATCCCAACTTTGACCTGTCTTATATTATATAAAATACTAGAAAGATGGTCTAGTTCCTGAACTGCACACCCAAGGAAAGGCTATATGAGAATAGAGTGTTTGTTTTGTGAGTAGCACGTGTGTCTTTTATGATGGGTCTGTAAAAGGCCTCAGTGGCATGAATCTGAATGAATGATGTCACTGAGGTTGTAGGCTCATTCTTTTTAAGCATGTTATTCAGTACATTTTCCTTCCCTTAATATTGTGGCTTAACTGTAATTGTTGTGTTTTTGGATTTTACATATCTTTCATTGCAGATGATTTTTAGGTGAAGTATTTTTCATATCTCTGATGCTTAGACCCTCAATCTCATTTTCTGTTTAATTTCTATCAAAATCTACACCTTTCTGTGAAATCAATCTCACCCTTGTTTTCTTCATTACAATAAGCAAATAGAAAGAAAAAGTTTGCTCTCAACTGAGACTTTGAAGAAGGTTGATGATTTATGTAAATATATCTCTCTTTATGTTTGAAATTTAAAATGATGAGAATAAATCCTTTCCTTCAATAAGGGGTGAGATGGTAAAACTTAAAATTGAAAATAAAGGCCTTTAAGTTAAGATGTTTAGGTCTAGATTTCATAGACTGCCTTTGGTTATGTAGGATAGTCTCTGTGGTCTCTGTGATAAGCCCTTATCTCTCTCATTTAGGACTTTTGTTAAGCTCAGTTATATATCCCAGTGAGATATTCCTGCTAAATACAACTTCACTGATATGAAAAGGCATAGCTAATCATTCATTAAGTATGTATGTAGAACCTATATTTCTTTAGGTAATGCTGCCAAACAACTTTTTAAAATTTATTCCTGATCAAGGACAGTGGTTTCCTTAATAAATTTGTCAGACATTTTCTAGGAGAGATATCACACACTCAAGTCCCAAACTGAGGTTGAATAATGTCAAATTTGAGGAGAAACTGAGCAGAATATCAAAATACAATCCCCAAAATATAAGTCCAAAATTATTCAGAAACCAGTTTTCAGTTATTGACCACAGGAGTCTCATTTCTTCTCAACATTAGTAATTTTCACTTGTCAGAGAGCTGATAAGCGTTATAGGAATAGCTTATAGAAATGATAGAAAACTAGGATATGTGTGTAGCTGCATATACATGTATGTCTGTATATGTGTGCATATGAGTGTGAAGCCTGTGTGTGCATGTATGTGTGATGCTAGTGTGTATGCGAATGTGCTTGAAGCCTGTTTATTTGTGTCCATGTGAAACCTCTCTCTCTCTCTCTCTCTCTCTCTCTCTCTCTCTCTCTCTCTCTTGCTCTCTCTCTCTCTCTCTCTCTCTCTCTCTCTCTCTGTGTGTGTGTGTGTGTGTGTGTGTGTGTGTGCGCGTGTGTGTGTTTACACACACCTAAGTTCACTGAATCAGCATTATTGGTAACTAGACAACTGGTTCACCAAGAGGATTTGTTACCAAAGTAATAATGCTTTAGAGTAGTCTATCACAATTATCATATAATTTTTCTCATCTTCCTTAATTTTAAGTTTATTTTAATTTAGTTATACTTTTGATTTCAGCAGGAAATCCTGTAGAAATAAGATTATCATTTTGACATTTACAACAAAACAAGCAATACAGACAATATGTAAAAATTTTTGTCATTAACAATTTATTAACCATCTATAAAAACACGTTTTCAGAACAAAATTCTACCCTCTAGTAGTGAAAGGAACAGGAATTCTCCTGAAAGGATAAAGGGGACTCGATGTTTACTTACCTGATATAGATTATATTGTATGTTATTATAAAGATTGATAAGAATAATAAGCTAAAAATGATTTGTAAGTTGCCAAAATAACATATGTGTGCAAACAAAAGAATATTTTAATTTTAATACAAAGATAACAGTAGACCTACAAGCCAAGCAATATATTCAGTGAACATTGAATAAGATATAAGATACATGCAACAGCACAAGGGCTTGCTATGTGCTACAACACTTTATACACTATACAGCACCTAGTTTAAGGTGTTGGGGAGAAGTTAGATTGTTTTAAGTATTTATGTAGCAAGTCTTGGAATGACCAAACACAAACAAATAATTATATTAGTGAGAAAGTAACCAGTCATTGAAATTAATAAATTAAAACCACAGAAGGCAATGATATAATAGATATTAGGTAAAGGGTAATTCTGTATTAAATGTAAAATAATGAAATAAATAAAGTTAACCTAAAATAATGAAATTATTAGAAATAGCCCATATAAACACTAGCAATTTAAGGTAAAAGAGTGAGTACAACATTTTAATAAGTATGTGGCTAAGAACCATACTGCTGATTAAATGGAGAAATAAATGAATCATCCAAAAACTTCTCAAGAGTTTTAGAAGGAAAGAATCACATATTTTGTTACCAGCGTGTCAAAGAAAATGTCTCTGAGAAATCATTTTAAATTATATACTTTTTCTTCCAATCTTCCATCACACTTTTAGAATATAAATCGTGGAGGATAACAGCAGGGACACTGAACGGCAGTATCAAACGTTTTGTTACAGTAGATTCCAGGGTCATTTCTATGTGGCCTTTACCCTGCCTTTTAAAAGTTGACCTTCACAAAACAGTGTTTTTTAAGTAATTAGTATGAGGGGTAACCAGGAAGGGGGATTATCATTTGAAATGTAAACTAATAAAATGATTAATAACTATAATGATGATGATGATAATGATAATGAAATTAGCATGAATTTTAGACCAGTCATCCTACTATTTGGATGGGTCCCTTTGACCTACATGGAATTTAAGGGAGATGATACTTACATTGTTCTCATGCTTTTACTAGTTCTATTTCCTCCCTTACTTTAGCACAGACTAGCAGCTTGTATCTTGCCACCCACTTTTCCTTTAAGACTCTTACTTAAAAATTGTTTCAAAGATGTAGAATTCCATTTTTTAAAATTACGACATTTTATGTTTACGAAGCAAGTATCTTTATCCAATACAACCTTATAGAATTTTTGGAACAAGGTTTCAATGCCACTACCTTGATCAATGATTTTTATGGGCCATAAGCTTAAAATGAGCTGTCAATTTCAAAAGTAATTTGGTTGAAAAAATTTGATACTAAATTACAAGTCATGTTCATAGATACAAGAGCGATTTCTAACCCCATTATGCAAGCTTACCAATCTAATTACAGATAAACAGGTCTAAGTCACATTTCACACAGCCTGTCATGTACAGAGACAGATTTTCAAAGTCACTGTAATGGGTGTGATATCTGATATTAACAGCAATTTCTTAATTTGATCCATTAGATTTCCATTTTATCACATTTCATCTTATTTCTTTGAAACCTGTAAAATGATGTTTTGGCTTGCACAGAACCTTTTGAAGATATAGCTTTTGATATAACTTTCAAAAGACATTCTTTATGCCTGTCACCTCTCCCCACTCAAAAACCTTTTATATTCTTAATACTGTTAATAAAAATTATGTTCTTATTTTCTGCTAAAATCACAGGTTATCATAGCATTATTTTTTAATTTAACAATCTTTTTCTTGAGTAAAGGTATCAAGAAAATAACTTCTCATTATGATAAATGTTCCTTTCTTAAATTGTATCTTTTGCTAAATTTCAGACAGCTTTTTCTTTCGTTTCTTTTCCCTTCACAAATATAAAATTATTATCAATTATATTTTTTAATTTAGCAAACACCAAATATACCAAATAGTCATGAATCATAAATTGAAGCGAAATATAACTTGAACTTTATAAACTTTTCCTATTTTTCATTATTTATTTAAACATTATGTTCATTTCAATACAATATAAAATGATAGAAAGATAAAGTCAGAAAAGCACCAAATTCCATAAACAACTTAGAACTTTAACAAAATTTTCTCTTATTCTGCTCTTATAAGTATCTTCAGAAACATGGACTACTTCTCATAGTTCTATTATTCTTCCTAAAATTATTTTTATATTCCCATTACTCTATTTACGGTATCTCCATGGACTTAGAATACTTCTCATGTTCAGTGTTCTGCTATCAAGACATTTGCCTGTTTGGATGAATTCTAAGTATCAACACTTCTTTAAAAATTTCTGGCATTCAGTTTGATCATTTAATGTTATAATTTACTGAATTATGCAACAGTTATTAAAAACTGATTTGAAGTCATTTTACTAAGTGAGACCACAGGTCTGTTTGAAAGCTTGACCAAACCTGAAATTTAAGCTTCAAACTCAATGCTACCTCCAAGTTATTTGCATGAAGAGAAAAGCTATAATAATAATTTTGTCAAGTAGGGTTAGAGAATCTCAAAAGACCAATTGTAGAACATGCAGATGTGTGTCACTAGTCTTTAGCACAGTCTGTATTTTAAATAAATACATGGTCAATTAAACAAACAACTGCCTAAAATATCTTATGATGTGAAAATGTATCTTTCTCACATGCAGTTTTATAGTATTAACTTGAAATTTTTAAATTTAGGAATTTCCTTGGTAGGAGAAAAAGACTATTGTTGGAAGTGTTGTAATTATTAAAAAAGAATTGTATGAAAATAAGAAAGGTTTATAACTTAAAGCAACTTGAAATTTAGAGAGCACCCCCATTATTCAATGTACGCCTTACTGTTTCTCACTTCGCTTTTGTGGCTGTGGTATAACTATTTCTTTTTTTTTCCTTTTTTTCTTTTTTTTAATAATTTATTTTTTCTCAAATCATAATCCATTCACACAGGGGTTATAAACACAGAAAGGCAGGATGTGGGGAAGGGAATGACACTAGAGTGTGGGTGATCAGGAGGAATACAGACTATTTCTAATTGAAACTTATTTCCTGAAAAAAAACAGGAGGTACATGTGCCTCTCAAGAAAAAACACACTTCACATGGAAAGCTGCTAAACTTGCAAGATTCAAGAGGGAACTTTCTACAGAAAACAGCTTCTGGAGGAGGTGGTTCTTGCTAGATGTTTTTAAGAGGAGACTTATGGACCTGTACAACTACCTGCAAGTTGTGAAAGAGGTTAAGAGATACGCCTTTCAAGAGTTATCATCAATGTTACCCCATACTGGCATGGGCTTTTAGTGATGCACAGAAACACATGATTTTGAGTCAACCCTACTGCTACTAATACCTCATCCGTACTCCTATTAACAACCTCAGTAAAACCCAGTAATCCAAAAAGCTGTGCTTTGGTACAATTATTTTGGTCTCTCATGAGTTCTATCTCTGGAGTTAGTAGTGTGTGTGTGTGTGTGTGTGTGGTCTGTGTGTGTGTGTGTGTATGTGTGTGTGTGTATGTGTGTGTGTGTGTGTGTGTGAGTGTGTGTATGTGTGTGTGTGTGGTCTTCCCAGAAAAGTCTTTCATACAGCCATTAGTTACGTCCTGAGTATAAATTACAACATACTCTGAATTATTAGATGATTATACTCTGAATTATTATACTCTAAATTAAACTATTATATTTTATAAATATACAGAAGAAAGAAACTAGATTCTGATCCCTCACCCTCTCATCCTGTGAAAAAGAACTCCAAATGGGTCAAAGACCTTAATGCAAGATGTGAAATTCTAAAACTAAGAAAAAAAAAACATTTCAAGAAATAGGCATAAACAGATATTTGCTGACAATACTCTAGAAGCACAGAAATTAATGTCAGATGGGGGAATGGGATGGCATAGGCTGTGAAAGCTTTTCCTTGTAGAAAAGGACAAAGGGACAGAGAAGATAGGAAAAGGTAGCCTTCACTTTGGGAGACAGTCTTTGCTAACTACACATTTAACAGGGTATATCTGGAATATACCAAAAACTATAAAACCTAAGTACCAGGGAATCAAATACCTAGATAAATAAACGAGCACATGAAATAAACATACAGTTTTCAGAAGACAGAGAAGAACAACAAAAAACATATTCACATTCATCGATTTAGATCGACATGTAAATTCTTCTATGTATGTATGTATGTCATGAGGGTAGAAGCAAAACTGTGTGTGAGACCAAAGGGGGCAAGGGACGGCTGACTCAAGAAAAGCTAAAATAAGGGGGTATGATGAGAACATGGTGAAAGTATATAGTATACATATGTTAAAATGTCCCCAGGATTCCCACTTGTATTACATATGCAGTACAAGTATGCTAGAAAATAAAATGTTGCAATGATAAAAGATCAAGACTAATAATTACAGTTGCACATTCAAAAAGCCAGTCTTAGTGTGAGGTTAAGACAACTCGATTCTGTTCTTAATTTTATAGATAAACAAGTTGGTACTTCTGGTACGTAAACTAACTTATATGGACTTGAATTTTCTGGTCTTTAGTAAGAAACTTAAATCATGGAAATCCAAATGCTTAATTTGTTTACATTTTTATAAATATTACTCAGGACTTACACTCAATTTGCCATAGTCAAAAAAGTTGTATACAGTCTAAGAGTACATAACCTGAGAAATCTTTTTAAAGAGTAAGAATAAAAAGCAAAGTTTCATTTTTAAAAATTTTCAAAGATTATGCATTCGTATGAACACGATTGGTGCCTCTCCACTCCGGTATCTTAGAACAAACGTTATCAGAATAAAAGCACTAGGGGTTAAGATTAATCTGGGGGTCAGATTGATGCTTCTCATGCAGAGAAGTAAGGCTCAAGATATTTTATTTATAAAGACAAAGATTGAAGTATCAAGAACTTAATTATTTTGACTAAAGAACAAGTTACTTAACAGTCAACTAGCACAGTGAGGGAAACATAACTCCCAGTAGTTATTGTTAAGAAAAACAAGTGCCTAAGGAATATTCAGTGAGCCATTCAGTTCTCAAAATCTAATGGAAAATGTAAGGGGTGAATGGCCACACAATAAGCGTGGTGTGAGGAGACTGTGGGTTGTGTCTGCACGCAATTGTAAGAGCAAATGTATTGCAGGAGGAGAAATCAATGTTCAGGCTCAAGACTAACTTACCTCATAGACCTCTCTGCATTTGCTCTCAAAACCCCCACTGCAAGGAGACAGAAAATAAACTACCTTACTACATTCTAAAGTATTCTGCCTCCTAAAATTATTCATGCTCTCAATTGATTTCACATCTTCCTAATGTGATATTAGGTTTTTCCCCCAATGACTTAGCTTTTAAGTAATAAAGAAGACATTTTTTACAGTGACATCCCTACAAGATAAATTACCCTACTATTCAAGACATAGGAAGATGAGGCTCATAATTTCCCACAGGGTAGTCAAGGTCATGGGAAAAAATAATATGAACAGTTAATATTGTAAGAAAGACTCAGCATCAAAAAGGAGATAATATTTGAGATTGAAAAGATATATTATTCCCACAGCTCTGCCAAACTCACTTTCTACACAAATTATTATCTCTCTTTTAAGTGCCTGCTATAGAAGTTATAGTTCTCTAAGGGAGATTTTAACTGCTTTCTGTTACTTAGACATTTCCTCTTTTACCTCTCTCTGTCAAAATGACTTGAATTCTTGTAATGTCATTCCCTTTATTCTAGAATTGTGTTCCAGGGTGCAGAATTTCCAAATGGATATGTCTATTCTTTTTCTCTATATGAGCTATACAGAGCAGTGAATATCTTGTGTGTAGCTTGCTAGAATAGAGGATTTTATATTCCGGTTATTAACAACATTGCTATCCTTTGTTCTAGAATGCAAGCAGATCTTCACTTTTGGAGACATCAATTTGGCAAACGCAAGAGGATTGTTTTAAGAGTTGATGAGGCTAGTCACTAACCTCTAGACTAATACTAAACTTTGTTTATGGCTTTATGTTCTAAAATAAAAATAGAAATACGATTCCTTTTTCACAGTTCTACTGGTTTTCTTTTTAATATTATTATCAGCTCTGGAGAGAATGACCAAAAATAATATATGTACTGACTCAGGAATTTCACAACAGTGATAGGATGGTACTGTTGCTACACTAGAAATAATTTCCTAGAAATCACATTTCTGTTGGGTACTCTTAAGGTTTTTGAAGAACGGGCACAATTAGCTACTTTGGGATATATCTAAGTGTACTTGCAGTGTGTGTCATGAAGTGAGTGGTATCAAGGTCAAAGCACAAAGTAGTATTACTCTTACAATAATAACCAACAGAAACTGAGTAAGAATTTAAATTGCAAAATCTTATCAGTTTTTTTTTTACAAAGTACAAATAATACAAGTGTCTTCCATTAAGTGCCCACCTCTGAATCTCAAGTCAATAGCGGGTATCAACTTCATTAAGTCATCTGATTACCTCCAAGGTAGCACTGTTCATGTCCAAATGGTTTTAGCTACTACAGCACAACTATTCTGACAAACTACCTAGCTGTTAGTCTTAGAAATTTCAATGTGTACAGAAATAAGTCCTCCAACTTTACAGCCAATGAGCTTCTTCAATGCTGTTCCTCTGGATATTTGGTCCATTTCTCTCCTTCAGTAACTCCCTTAGTCACTTTTATATTGCTGTGACAAGACAACAAAACCAAGGGAAGTTATAGAAAAAAAAAAGATATTTTGTTTGGAGCTTATAGTTTCAGAGGGTTAGAGTTAATGACTATCATGGTAGCATGAAGATAGCCATGACACTCAGGTAGTAGCTGAGAGCTTACCTCTTGAGACAGGAACCATGAGACAGAGCAAACTCACTGGGAAGGCATGGGAATTTGAAACCTTAAAGGTGCAAACAGGACATACCTCCTTAACAAGACTGAACTTCTTAATCCTTTGTAAGGATTGCTATCAACCAATGACCAACAATTCAAATATATTTGAATATAAATGGGGGTCATTCTCATTCAAACCAACATAGTCATTTGCTTCAATGGTCACATGTATTAAATAATTTTTATCATTTTCTGTATTTGAATTCATGTACCCTATGTCATAGTCACTAGCCTCCTTGCCTTAGTTAGTATTCACTTTAATGTCTCAATGTCTGCAATTGTTTAGTACCTTCATATCTTTAATTTTTCATTCTCAACATGTTTTCGGTCTTCATTTCTTCTGGTAGTTCTGAGCTCTTGCTCAAAGTAGTCTACTATCACTATGGAAAGGTCTAATAAAGGTTATGGATGATGTCTCTCATTTCACATCCCTTGTTTTTCATGGCTTAATGGAAATGACAACTGCTTCACACACACACACACACACACACACACATCTTTCTCTGTGTTGTTTTTTTTTTATTCTACATGTATGTGTTTCTAGTACTGTAATTCTTACTCTCTACTATCAGTCCTCTCTTCCAGTTTTTTTTTTTTGCCTTCTTTGATGAGCCTATTCTTTCAAACATTTTAAGTTCCATTTTATCTTTGAATTTTTGACATTTATTTTAGTAACTCAGATATCTTTTGAATCGTACATAAATATTTTTGACCTGCTTGTACCCCTAGGGCCTTTGGTGATACATTTATACCCCACTCCATACCCAGACTTCCCTCATCCTCTTCCAGGCTCTATCCTAATGAATACCCTTGACCCCTTCATCAACACCTTTTTTGCAAGCTACCAAGTCTATCCTGAGACCTAAAACCAGTGTACCAACCTAGTTTGACTTTCTGTACCTTCAATGCAGAAAGGCTGCAGGCTTGAATCAATATCCTCTGTACCTATCCATCAAAGCACAGGACTATCCCACATCATACACAACATATCCAATCAAATACATCTATCCCAACCCCCCCACCCCAAGTTTTGAACAGGAAGTACATTCTGTATACCAGTGCAGTCTTTTTGGTCTAGTTGACTGCACCTATTCAAGCCACTTCCAACCTCTAGGCCCAACGCTTCCCCACATTCTCTCTTCTCCCCAACCCTGCTTTATGCATGTCAAATTTAAAACTAACAAAGGAAGTTTACATGCCTAGATCTCATCACAGGAATACCAACAATATGAAAGTCACATCAAGCAAGTATCTGTTCTCCAAAACATACCAGTCCTATAAAAATGTTTGCTAATAAAAATTACCTAGATGAACTGCAGGACAAAGAAATTAAAAGACCAATCATAAACCTCCTCAAAAATTCAAGGAATTAATCACACACACACATAGATCAAGGACCAAAAGAATGTGCTTAGGGAGAATTAATGCCTGATTGATGCCCAGAAAACATAAGTAAAAGATGGGTCAAAATGATAAACATGATCTAGGGTTTGAAATCTGACTTCATTAAGAGATAGATATATTAAGGAAGACTAAAGATAAAATGAAGATGGAATTGAAAACCCAAAAGCCTAACTAGAAACTCAAAGGAAGGCCTTACAAGAGAATGAATCAAACAGAAGTCGGAGTATCAGGTAGCAAGGATAAAATAGAAGATCTGGAAAATTTTTTTCAAAAGATATATGAAATACAAAATGAAAAAGAAAAATCGCAGGGACCAAACACACAAGAAATGTTAGACACCATGAGAACAAAACAAAAACTTTTGAATTAGAATTAAAACTATAGGTGAAGGAGAAGAAACTCAAATCGATAATATAGACAAGATTTTCAACATAATCATAGAAGAAAACTTCCCCAAAACTAAAGAAAGGTACAACCGTACAGACACAAGAAACACACGGAAGACCAAATAGATAAGAGAAGAAAAGAAAATTCTCCAAGGCATATCATAGTTAAAATGCTACGTATACATGACAAAGAAAGTTTAGTGAAAGTTGCAAGAGAAAAAACATAACTCACAGATAAGGGCAGCCTCATTAGAATATCAGCTGATTCCTCAGCGAAAATTTCAAAAGGCAGAAGAGCCTGGAACAATGTATTACAGGCTTGAAAAGATTATGACAGCCAACCTAAAATAATGCAACCACCAAAAGTCTGCCATGATTGAAGGAGAAAGACACATTCTCCACAATATAAATAGCCTAAAAAATTATATCCAACCAACAAATCCTAAAAAGTAAAAGTACAGAAAGGCTGAAGAGAGAAAAGATCATGGCAGAGAAATTGTGGAAGAAAAAGGACTAAACATAAAACATAAAATAGCGCTGAGAACATAATAACACCAAAAATCAACATAATGACCACATGTTTTTCTCTATCTTTAAACATCAGCTGACACAATTCTCCAATCAAAAGACAAGGACTGATTAAATGGATCAAGGAAAAAGAAAACCCATATCTAAGCTGCCTAAAAGAAACACATTTTATTCTGAAAGAGAGGTACTGCCTTGTTGTAGAAGGATAGGTAAAAGTACTCCTGTCAAATGAGACTAGGAAGCAAGCACTTTTGTAATACCTGACAAAATAGACATCAAAACTTATCAGAAAAAATACATAGGGACACTTTATTCTAATCAAGGGAACAGTTAATCAAGAAGGCATTATTCTCATAAGCATACATACATGAAACTCAGGTGCATATAATGTCAGAAAATAATTCTATTACTGGAACTAAAGACACAAAATAACATTAATCCATTAATTGTGGGTGACTTCTATACCCCGATTATTCCTATAAACAGGTCATCTGGACAAAAATAAACAGATAAATATCAATACTAAATTACACTATACATCATATAGACTTAACAAATAAGTACCTTATATTCTGTTCAAACACTAAAGAGTACACATTTTATTTAACAGCACATGGAAGCTTTTCTAGGACAAAGTATATCCTGAGACACAAAACAAATCTTTACAAATTAAAATAAAGATTGAAACCATACTTTGTATCCTGTCTGTCCCCAATGAAATAAAGCAGAAAAATAACAGCAAATAACCTCTAGTAAATATACAAATACATGGAGTTTGAATAGCTCATTAATATAAATAATGACTGGGTAAAGAAAAATGTCAAGAAAGAAAAAAAACACTTGTTAGAAATAAATGAGATTAAGACACAATAAAACTTCTGGGACATATTGGGAACACATTTGACAGAAATTTATAACTCTAAGTGTATATATTAAAAATTAAATTAAGAAAAAGCAAAATAAAGAGTTTAATGATGGAACTGAAAAAGGTGGCAAAACAAGAACACACCAAATCTAAACCCAATATATAGCAAGAAAGAATGAACCAACAAAATGGAAACAAAGAAACAATACAAAGAATCAACAAATGTAAGAACTGGCTCTCAAAAGACAAAATTGAGCAATCTTTATCACAATTTACCAAAAGAAAGAGATGATCCATATTAACAAAGCCAGAAGAGAACAATGAAAATTACAACAAACACCAAAGAAATTCAGAATATTGTGATGGAATATTTTTAAAAACCTGTACTTCATGAGACTCGAAAATCTAAAACAAATTGATTATTTTCTAGATCCAGCCAGGCCACCAAAATTAACCAAGAAGTCAGCAACCAAAGTAGAGTCAATAAAGAAATTGAAATACCAGAGAAAAACCTTGCAGCTAAAAGGAAGATGGGGGAATATATGAATTCATAGCAGAATTCTATCAGATATTCAAATATCTATAACCAATCTTTCTTACACTATTCATAAAATAAGAACAGAATAAAAAATAAAAACACCCTCAAAACCATTATTACTCTAATACTCAAATGAGGTAACAAGACAACAAAGAAAAAAGATACAGGCCAATATTCCTAATAAATATAGAAAAAATACTCCATTAAACATTTGAAAATAGAATATAGACACACATGAAAAAAATGGTCAGACCATGACCAATGTGGCTTTCTCATTGAAATTTAGAGAAAGTTGAAATTACAAAAGTCAATAAGTGTTTAAAACCACATAAATGTACTCAAAGATAAAATATCGTGATCATCTCAATAGATGTATAAAAATGCTTTGACAAAATTCAGCATGCCTTCCTGAAAAGTCTCACAGTATGCAGGGTGAGATAGAACATACTCCAAAATAATAAAACTATATACAAGAAACTGACAGCCAATGTAATCTAAAATGGCAAAAAGCTTGAAACTTTGTGTTTGGGAACTAGACAGGGATGTCCACTGTTCCCATCCATTTTCAACATTGTGCTCAAAGTACTAGCTGGAAAAATAAGGCAGGAAAATAAAATTAAAGATACAATAAGGAAAAGAATCAGTCTAACTCCATTAGCAGATGACATGACACTATGCCTTAGAGACCTCAAAAATTCTACCAAAAAAAAAAAACTTTTAGAAAATTGAAATTCAGCAATGTTTCAGGATACAGAATCAATTTTCACAAATCAATACCTTTTCTATACATTAAAGACAAACATTCAGAGTAAATCACGGACACACTTGCATTCACAATAGCCTCCAAGAAAATAAAACACAAAGGATTAAATCTACACTAAGAATGTGAAATCTCTGAAGAAAAAGATTGGGAAACCTAGAAACACAAAGATATTCTATGCTCACAGATAGATCAAAGTAACGTAAAAATGACTGTTCAACCAAAATCCTTACAGATTCAAGTCAATCACATTAAGAGCCTCATATCATTCTTTACAGTAACAGAATGATTAATCCTAAAATTCACATGGAACCACAAAATCCCCAAACCTAAATACATCCTGAGCAGGAACAAATAAAATAACAGTGCTAGAGGTGCTACTGTTCCAGTACCTTAAGATACAACACAGAGCCAAGGTTATAACAACAATGTGATATTGGCACAAAACCCGGCATGGAGTTGGCCAATAGAACAGAATTGAAGACTCAAATATAAGTACACATTAACTTCATCCACTTAATATTTGACAAAGACTCAAAAACATAAATTAGGAAAAAAGCAAAGTGTAAGAGTCCAAAAAATTACTGAAGGAAAACCACAGATTCAGATAGTATGCAAAAACAAAGACCATCCAGCACACAGGGGTCAACCATTCTCTAAAATAGCTACCCCAGGGAAAGGCACGTAAAGCCTTCTTATAGGGAACTGGGAGAACCATCTAGGAGGATCATGTAGTCTGAAGTTTCATTGGTGGGTGCTGGGGGAGATTACATGTCATCAGCGGTCATGTAGTCTGAAGTTTCATTGGTGGGTGCTGGGGAAGATTACATATCATCAGCGATCTGCATTCCTGTACTGTTAACTTTTAACCGTACGATGAAATAGTGATGTCCAGTGCAGATGGCCCATTCAGAAATAAGATCGCTTCCCATTTTCGAGGTTATTTTTAGGAGGGGATTTTATGAGCTTGTTCCGAATTTTATGATGTGCCCATAGAACTGCTGTCTTATGGTCTAGTTTCTAGGTCTTAGGGTCAGTTCCTGGAGCTTTTTGGCCTTTTGGTCTCAAATCAGGCCTGGTCCTTAAGTAGAAGCAAACAGGGTCCTTACATGAAGACAACTGGGGCCTATGTTGTCCTTTCAAAAGCAGACTCAACAAAAGGTGCTGGGGTAAGTGTATGTCCACATTCAGAGGGATAAAATTAGATCTTTACTTCTTACCTTGCACAAAATCTAACTCCATATATATCAAAAACCTGAATCTGAACCACTGAAACTGAGAGAGAGAGAGAGAGAGAGAGAGAGAGAGAGAGAGAGAGAGAGAGAGAGAGAGAGAGAGAGAGAGGCAGAGAGAGAGAGAGAGACAGAGAGAGAGACAGAGAGAGAGAGAGACAGAGAGAGAGACAGAGAGAGAGACAGAGAGAGACAGAGAGAGACAGAGAGACATAGAGAGAGAGACAGACACAGAGAGAGAAATTCTATATGATATAGGTGTTGGAAAGAGCTTTCTCAATAAGAATCCATTGTCAATGAACTAAAGCTATCCACTGACAAGTAAGAGCCCATGAAACTAAAAAGCTTGCACACTGCTATAAAACAAAGCAACAACAACAACAAAAATCAACAAACAACAGTCAACTAGGAGAAGAGAGAGCCCACAAATATTTATCAGTTATATCTCTGATAGAAATTTTTAATATCCAGTTTATTCAAAGAACGGTCACACACACTAAAGAAACTCATTAAAACAAATATAGGCCTAAGAACTGAATAGGGAGTTCTAAGCAGAAATAAAGAAGAATGGCTCAGAAGTATCTCCAGAAAGGTTCTCATTCCAGGAAATTAAGGAAATGTAAATCAAAACAACTTTGAGATTTAATTTCATACCAATCAGATGGCAAGGACTGATCGATCGGCAAACGGCTGGTAACAAATGCTGCCTGGGGTGGTGGGAAGAGGTAACCCTCATTTACTGTGGGGTTGCACACATACGCAGTCATTATGGAAATCAGTATGGATAAATATTGAAAGCTAAAAGCAAATCTACAATATGACCCAAATAGTGTCATCACTATCTGAAGTCAGAGGCGAGTGTTTGAAAAAATCTATTTCCCTGTCTGCCTAAACGCCTTAGAATCCAGCTTTGCAATTTAACAGAAGTCAGAAAGTGTGGCTGTGGCTGAACACTGACATATATTCTGTATTGATTTAGGACCCCAAAGCCTGTAGGGCTGGCAGCACTTCGCCTCACAAAAAGCTGTGGCTGTAACAGCAAAGTCCTAGAATCAGTAAAGCTGGCCTTCCTAAACATTGAAAGTTTTAGTGCTCGTCGCCTGGGGAGAAAAAAAAATGCACTGCAGTTGGTGGCATCACGCGGCATGAGAAAACCAGATGATCAGAATGGGCAGGAAAGCAGGGCACATTTTGTAAACACCGCCCCTCCCCCCCCCCCCAAAAAATTAAAAACCATGGCAATTTCTCCTTGGAAACCCACTGCCTAGTAAGTAGTTTTCACTCTCCTCTCCATTCTCCAAATCCAAATCCCCAGCCTGATCTCCAGCTTGGTAGCTGATCACCTAATGTATCCTTTCCCTTCGAGCTCCCATTTCAAAGGGACTAACCGCTTTCCGTCCTCATCCCAGCCTGTCATCTCACAGGCCAACATCCCTAGGTATTCTATACTACTACCTAGCCAACATCCAGAGTCAGATTCTCCTGGCGATGGATGAAGCTTACCTCCTTTCCATGGACTCTCTCAGCACTCTGGCCGCGTAGCCCATATGCATTCTTGCACGCTTGCTCCCAAAATCTAGATTCCAAAGCCCACCCCACAGTGACCACATACCCCTAAGCTCCAAACAGAGCAACAAAAACCAGGGCATGGAAAGACCAGTCAAGAAAGAAAAGACCAGACCAGATACCAACACCTAGAATTACCATCATCCAAAACCCAGATGCCAAACATCAGTATAAAACCACAATAAATGCAGCCAGGATAGTATGTCTTCCCTAGACTGGAGCAGCCCTACTACGGGGGTCCCTGAGAAACACACTATAGCTAAAGTACAGAAAAGAACTTCAAAATAGCTATTATTAATATAATCAAGGACCTTAAATTATAAAATAAATACATTAATAAAATCAATGAAAACACAGTGGGATGATGGGAAGAAAACTGTTCTAGACTGATTGTGGAAATAAAATCAATGAAGAAAAGCCAAACTGAGGTTTAACAGGGAATGGAAATCAGAAACCTCAGAGGCAAGCCTCACCAACAGAATGCAACAGCTGAAAGTGAACATTGTCATCAAGACTTCACAAAGTCAACCACAGATCGTGGCCAAATATCAATCTAGCCCCTAGGACTGAATTAGAAATGCAGATGCCTGACAGAGATGAAGGCTTAAAATCACACATGACGTTATTTGTATTTCCTTCGGTTGCAAAAGTAAGAATTCAGAGTCAATGTTTTACTTAAGAAATACTATAGTATCGTAATCAACTCTGAAATATTCCTCGGTTTTGCCCGCTGTAAGGCTTTGGTCTGGCAGACGACATTCATTACTTTTGTCCTTAGGATTCCTACTTCTGTTTAGTGTAGAGATAATACTGCTACAGTGATGCACTTAACTCAAATCAAGGCCAGTGATAGGTCCCAGCAGGTAAGCTATGTTACCTTGGCTCTCTAAGTGCCCCAACAACTTTAGAGTAGTCCCCAGGGCCTGCTGCTTCTGACTGCCGCTCGAATAGCTAATAATGTACGTGGATCCTCATGGCAAAACTTCATCAGTTAAGATCTGTTACCCAATTAATTGCTGTACAGTTAGGTATTTTATTCTTTAATGTAAAGGTACTATACTAATTCTTTAATGCAATTTTTTTTGCATTTTCTATGAGTTACATATAAATCCTTAAGATGAAACCCAGATGTGAGAAATTTGATAAAAATATTCTAGTTTAGAATTTTATACTTAGCTTCATAAATGTCAGCTATTCCTAAAAAGATTACAAATTTGACAGATAAACAAAAGACTATATGTCAGAAAATATATATTTATTGCATAACAAATGAGTAAATGTTATTAATTCATTGTTATTGTTATGATGATGTTATATCATATGAAAATTATATTATTGTTATAATGATAATTAATTATCAATCATTCATTATTAATGTTACTGACAATAATGTCAGTAATGCATCTTGGTATATCATTTAACATTTTTTAAAACTGAATATAATTAAGAATATTTAAAATAATCACAACTATTTATGAATTACATGGAGTTCAAAGATTATAAAATTAATGCTAAGCATGTTGATTAGGATTGAGAAAACTCATTGTTTTAGCTAGGGTTATGATTGCTGTGATGACACACCATGACCAAATGCAACTTGGGGAAAAAACGGTTGATTTGGCTGACATATCCCAAGTCACAGTCCAGTGAAGAAGCTGTGGCAGGATCTCAAACCTGGCAGAAACCTGGAGGCAGGAGCAGAGGCCGTGAGCGGTGCTACTTACTGGCTTGTTCATCGTGACTGCTGGCCTTTCTCAACTGAGGTTCCATCCTTTCAGATGACGCTAGCTTGTGTACATTGGTATAAAACTAGTCAGCACATTCATTTCTTTCAGAAGTTGGTTCAAATCTTTGTATTATTATAAAAAATAAAAATTAGTAAAAAATGAATAGATTCTTAATAAAGTTTCCTTCATTAATTTAAAACCTATGTCAGCAAAACATGCAATGAACAATTCAGCCACACGAATGTGTTAAGGAAAATAAACATATATGTCATTAAATGATTTGATTAATAGGGTGCAAAAGATACTCTACAGAGATAGCTAAGAACCGGATATAATCCTTGAATGACATTTAAATTGGAAAATGGTTTTACATACAAGGTCTCATTGAATTATAATGGGGCTATTGGGGATATCGTGTGTCACATGGAAACTGCGTGTTCTCCCCATGTTCTTTTCCCACTTAGCAGTGGGCAAACTCTCAGAGAATCTCTTTTGAATGAGTTCTCATCTGAAATTCTAATGTTTCTTGTAGTAAAGTTGCAGAAAGCTCAGGGCCACAACTGTGTTTACTCTCTAAACTATGTCAAAAGCACACCTAACAGCTCCTTGTTACATATTGTAATGGACAGGTTTTGCTTGGAAGGCTGATTACTTTTATTGATTAACACTACAGTTGATTTACTAGGTTCTGCCCGCCTGGGGAATGCCTGACTCCTTCAGGAGTAAGGTGAAGTTTGTTGGAAGCACTTGCCAAGCTGTGTCCACTGGAGCTTGACTGGGAGCATGTAACTTCTCTGAGTTAGACGGAATAAGCAATTAGATGTGTGAATAAAATTTTTACTCTGGGTATTGAAGCAAAAGCTTAAAAGCTATGTAATTATAAATGAAAAGTCTGCTCTAGTGATAGTTCCAGAATCTAAAACATTTCAGAATTTGAGATTGGCTCAGAAAATTATCACACAGAGAAATTGCAGTTATTTTCTCTTTACAGGTTAGCAAATTTGCAGGTTTTATTGTCATGCCTCTAAGTTCTTACACTTTTTAGTCTATATATTTAGGGGGAAAGCTTTGTATAAAGATAATGGCATCTAATAAAGTCTGTGTTATTCTGCTGAAAAACCTGAATTATCAAATCTGTAATTACTCAAAAAGAAACTGTATGTCTCTATTTAAGACAGTTTCAGAGATGGGTATAAAGTGAGCTTTAGAAATGTTAGAGAAACTTTGACAACTTTAGACAGAACTCTCTCTCTCTCTCTCTCTCTCTCTCTCTCTCTCTCTCTCTCTCTCTCTCTCTGTGTGTGTGTGTGTGTGTGTGTGTGTGTGCTTCTCAAAATTAAAATTCACTGATTCCCTTTATTAGGACCATCTACAGGAACTTGGGTAGTTTTGCAACGCCTGTATCTCTGAAGAAAAATGACTCTCTCTTTCCTAGTGTCCATCAGTGTCCTGTAAATTCTTTAACAGGAGTGAGACTTCCTATCCATGTATGTAGGTATTTTGGTGGGTTTGAAAATGTACAACACTTATGCATGCATTTCCAGCTGTTTACTTATGCAACTACTCTGTCATATCCGGCAAATGCTGCATCATTACAGATACCTACTACCTTTGGCTCTTAAAACCATTATATCCTGTCTTCTAAGTTGATCCCAGAGTCTGAAAGGGGAGGTCGTGTGATATAGATGTCCCATTTTTACCTTAGCACTCCAGTCTCTTGTTCTCTGATCATTAACCGATTGTTGTCTACAAGATCAGCTTGTGAGCATGTCTGTAGGCCATTTTCTTGACTAATGATTGATGCTGGGTGATTCATCCACTGTGGATGGTCTTACCTCTAAGTAGGTGATCAGAAGACAAACGAACAAGTCAAGAACCATCATTCCTCCATTTCTGCTTCAGTTCCTGCTTCCTACCCTGACTTCCTCCAATGATGATTTGTAACCTACAGATTGTGAGATGAAATAAAGCCTTTCCCCACAAGCTGATTTTTGTAAAAGTAATTTTTATTCTCCAGATATAATTGTCATCTCAGAGATGACCACTGAATAAGCTCTCCCTTTGTAGTTCTTTCTGAACCCTGGCTGGCTGATTCAATTCACCTGTTCTGACTCAAAATTTCTCTCTAAGCTGATTGATTTGAACCGGCTTTTCTCAGATTCTTACTGAATTATTCTTCTTGGCTTCATACTAACTTTCGGAATTTATGAATCTTCTGGTCCCTTTGTAATCTCTCACTTCAACTGCCTCTGTTGACCTACACTGAACAGCACAAACTCACTACACTGACTCCTATTCACTCTTTCTCCCTGTGCTGCTCTTAAATAACTTCTTTCCTGTGCTGTTCTTGTGAGAAATGGGCATATCATCTATCTCTGACTTATTTTGTCAAATCTTTCTCTGATTTTTCACTTTGCATCTCAATTGGAAGTCACTTTCAAACATGGCTGCTTTCCTTTGCAAACTAATTTTACCTTAAAAGTGTGTACTAAGGGTGTATGTGTTTGTATTTCAGCCAGGATTAAAGATGTGTCGATACTCTAGCCAGATCACAAAGACCTAGAAGGTCTTTTGTTGTGATTCCTTATGAAAGCAGCCATGTTGCTGGATTAAAATATTTCTGCAAAGTTTGGTCATGGAATTTGATTACAGAAATATAACCCTTACTAAGACACTCACTAGATTTCATTAATTTTTTTCATATGTGCGTGGGTATGATGATAGCCACTCATACGTTGTTCAGTGTCCACATCCTCAGAGAGAGAGAGAGAGAGAGAGAGAGAGAGAGAGAGGAGAAATGGAGAAATAAAAATACATATGTGATAGATGACAGCTGGAGATAGATACATGATAGATGATAGATAGATAGATAGATAGATAGATAGATAGATAGATAGATAGATAGTAGATAGATAGTAGATAGATGGTAGACAGAAAGACAGACAGACAGACACCTAGATCGATTATTTCTTCCTTGGAGCTATCACCTGACAATAGGTTTTCAGCAAAGTTTGGAGCCTAGAGAGCTTCTCCCACAATTATGAATAAATTTTGCCTGGCTTAATGTCATGTTAATCTTGTACAGGAAACTACCACAGCTGCTGTAACTTCATAGTTATGATAACATGTTAAAGTTTCTAAAGCTTGTGATTTTATCTCTTCATTATACAATGTAATTATTTTTAAATTGTCTTAAATGCTGTGCATATTTTTGAGCATTAACAGAAATAAATTTGATGTAGTTTGCATTACTTATTTAGTGCTGGCTTTGTTGAGAAATTGATGTTGAATACTACAAAATGGTTCATAAGAATATGAGATTTTTCTTCAATGTTCTATAAATCAATTTTTAGTTTTTAATTTAGATTTAAACTAATAATAAAAAATTATTTGATCCTATAGTCCTGGTATTTCCCAATAGAGCACTACAAGTTTAGTTTGGGTGGAATAGTTTTGTAATACTGACTCCTGTATCTCTTTGATTAGGGGCTTTTATACTTGTGATTCTACTTTTACAGAAAACATTGTTCAATAAAAAGTGTTATTTAATTTCCTGTTAGAGAACTTTGGTATTTTTCCTATGTTTTATTTTGTTGATAATTTCCATTTTTATTGCTGTTTGATATTTTCATCAAATGCACTGATAATATTTTTCTTCTAAGGGTAATCCTTTATAAATATCAGTATACATTTGCAAAGGTAATACATCCTGTATCATCACCAGAGTTAATAATATATTTATCCAAAAGTCTACCACATTGACCATATTAATTATTCTACTTCTCCTTTTATTTCCTCTCCTTGCATCAGAACTGATTAGTAATCTACAGTTGATGAGTTCTTCCTTACTCATATTTGACAGCATTCTTCCACATTTATTTGGAACAAATAAACAGCTCTGGATAATCCATACAAATTGGTAAAATTATTCCAAGCTTTGAAGGCATATCTGAAAATTAGAATGACCAAAATGCACAAACTTAAAATTGTAAACTGATGGAGTTTTATTTGCTTTTTATTTCCTTCATAAAGAGTGTATGTAAGCTCAGTTATACTTCGTACACTAACCTTCATTGATTATTCCTATCCTATTTACTTTTATAATAGAACAATAATCATTTAAAAATAAATATTTTTGGGTATACTTTTGAAATTCTGTTGAATATAAGTTTTATGCATTGGTTTATTGATGTATAATCCTCTTTGCAAGTTATGTTTATTTTTAAATTAAGCCATGTAATCTTCATTGAGACTTTTAGAATCATCGTTCAATATATAATGACAATTCTAGTGATTAGCTTCTTTATTATTAGACTTTGATATTGAGGAAGGGTCCTTGAAACAAGAAGGCAATATTGGGTATCTTCTATTTTTGTTCTCTCCTTACCTTTTGAGACAAGACCGGTTTCTGAACCTGGAATCACAGACTGGTTCATCTTACTGTCCAGCAAGCCCACTGGATCCAGTGCTGGTGTTATAGATGTTCACCACTAATACTCTTTGTTATAGGGTAGGAATGGGGTCTTCAGGCTTCCACAGTGAGCACTTTATCCACTAAGCAATTTCTTTATCTTCTATTATTATTTTTTATTCAACAATAAATGATATAAAAGTTTTATGTAGATATTTTGATTAATTACAAAACCCCCCTTAATATGCCAAGTGTTTTCAAGAGCACAATTTCATCTGTCCATGCTATTACCCGTATTAATAGCTTTAATATCACATCACTCCTGCTCTTCAGGCATAAAGCCTTTTTAGTCACAACATGTTGTTTTACTTACCTATTGGCAAATCAAATAATCTCATATCAGTTAAACTATGAGTGCTTTATTTAAATGCATTGGTGTGAGCATCATGAAAGGCATGTTAGGATTTCTTCTACTTTCAAGAAATCATGGAGTAAGATAGGCTACTACTAGGGACTGCAATAATCCTCAGTGATCTATGTATGAAAGAACTCCAGCCATGATGCTATTTGAGATGCAGGAATCTTTCAGATGCAGAGTCAATGAAAGGATTTCTAATCACTAAGCATCTGTCAGTTAAGAGGTTTGAGGGATGGCCAACTACTTTCTCTTCATTGGTTTTGCACTCATCCTGATTTTCATAGCCATACAATGCCGTACATACATGTCACTAAGTGACAACTAGACCACAGACAATGGAGCTAACTGGAACTTGTAAAAGTTTGAGTCAGCAAAGTCCTAATTTCCTTTTACATCAGTAACCTGAAAGTATGACACGTCTTGTAAAACTCATCATAAACTTCTGATAGTTTTTGGTGCTCAGATTTATTAATGATGATAATATTTCTTGGTCAAATTGATAAAAATAACTTTAGAAATATTTATAACTTGATGTTAATTTTAATGTCAATCATTTTATTGTTTTTGTAAAATATATTTAATTTTTAAATAGAATTATACTACTGAAATATGATATAAAACTAATAATAGTTCACCTTTTTTCATTTGACACAGTGTCAGAATGACCTTTTTAAAAAATATTTATTTATTTTGTGTGTATATGAGTATACTGTCACTGTCTTCAGACACACCAGAAGAGGTTGTGAGTCACCATGTGGTTGCTGGAAATTGAACTCATGACCTTTGGAAGAGCAGCCAGTGCTTTTAACCACTGAACCATCTCTCCAGCCTTGTCAGGATGACCTTGTAAAAGTATCTTTTTGACAATGCAGTTATTACTTAACTACAGGACAACAAAAACTTATAAAGAAATTTTAAGAAGGGATATGTTAGATAGTTTCTGTTTAGTATATTGTGGCAATGCATAAAACTATAACTATAATAAAGATATATGCCAAGTAAAAATATATGCTTCTCATAGATTTCACTAATTAAATTTAGAGAGAGCATATTTCATTGCAAGGACTTTTCTTTCTAAATCCAAACCATAGCAAAAGCATATAGCTTTGATTCAATATATTTTGTTTTTGTTTATTGAGATGGTTTTCTCTGTGTAGCCCTAGCTGTCCTAGAACTCACTGTAGACCAGGCTGGTTTATAACTCAGAGTAATGCCTGCCTCTGCCTCCTGAGTGCTGGGATTAAAGTCATTGATCACCACTTCCTGCAAGATTTTTTTTAAGCTAATAGAGAGTTTTTATTAGCTGACTAGTGACTTCATTGGGCGTTTGGAATCCCAGTATGATGCCATGCCTTTCTTAGGGTGAACTTTTAAGCATGAAAAACACAACCTGGATTGATATATCTCAGTTCGCAAGATCAGTTAGCCAAAAAGGGAACTACAGAAGCCAAAAAGCAAAGCCAGTACATTTAGAGACTTTCCCAGATCTATGGACTTTGACAGATGAGGTCTTTGTTCTCATTCTGATGGGCTTATATGTGTATTGGGTTTCAAAGCCTAAATGCCATATCATCATGGTGTCTGTTATCCTAAGGCCCAGAGGCCTGTAATAGTATGGGGATGTTTGATACACATTTTCAGTGTTGGGAAACTATAATTAGGATATATTGTATAAAAAGGAATCTATTTTCAATAAAAAAGATGTAGAGAACAAAAAGAATCAAAGATTTCCAAATATATTGTATTTACTACTGAATTTATTTTCTACAAATTTTCTGTAGTTTCCTCTATTAGAAATAACAAATTTGGCCATATTTCTGTTTTATAATATCTATTGCACAAAATCAACTATGTACATATATTTTTATATCTTAAAAATGTTGTTATTTACATAGTATTTGTGTACTTTACTGTGTGTTTAGTAATAGACAGTTCAATGAATAAGCCAGCATAACAATCCAGAAAATAATTTACATATTTAAAAAATAAGCCTGCAAGGATATGTACATTTATTGGATATATTTTACTTTTATTTAGGACAATCCCTCAAATCTGTCTCATCAAAAAATCTTAAAAGCAAAATACAATTGCTGTGTTTAAATTTTTAAGTTCCTCAGACAGTTTGGTCCCTTTCAAAGGACTTTGCATTCTTATATACTATCCACCCAACTTACAATGATCAAGCTATTACTTGCGGTATTTAGTTTACCACAAATACAGTTTTTGTCAAAGTTTCTGATATAAATTTATGAGAATTTATTCTAATAAGAACACTCTGTTTTAGGTTATACTTCATAAAATTACAAATATAGAGAAATTGATACATAATAGCTTCAGATATTCTCTGTAAAATGGTTAAGTGACAATACAATTTCACTTTTTTCAAGCTTACAGCTTGGAATTATTAAAATTTGCTTAATTGTAGAATTTTTTTATTAAGATTTTGCCACCATTGTTGTGAAGGTTGTACAATTATAGGTAGAAATAGGTCATGGTGACACTGTTTTTGTTACAAAAAAATGAGTTTATTATTGACAATTGAAGATGAAATACAATACACTTCTATACCATGGTTTCTAGTTTAGTGACAATTTAGGGCAAATTGAGGTGAAAATATCTTGAAGGATCATCTCAGAGGGAGAAATAATGGCGAAATGTTCCATGTAAATCACACCCACAATGCCCACAATACCATGGAGAGAAGTTGGAGCAAAGATAATGAAGTGTGAGGAAAATTGACAAGAGGTTAGAAAGGTTGAGGAGCGAAGGCACAGTAAAATTCTGAGCATTGCATTTCTGCAGGTGGTGCACTGGGTGGTGAGACTTAATGGACAGAAGTTCTGGTACCTGATGCAGGATTGAAGAAAACTGAAATTCCCAACTTCAGAAAAGGTCTCCCATAATACGCAGATGTGTATGGCTGATCATGTCATTTGGGAATTTGGCACCTACAAATACAAGCCATAAAATTTGATATGACTTTTATTTTGAAGAAGTGCACAGTATAACTAAACATATTAAAACAAGTTGGTCAGTTGGGTTATTTTAATAGACACTTCTTTTGGTACATGCTGATAATAAAATTAGGAGAAATGAGCTGCTTAGGTTTGTGTGTGGTGTGTGTGTGTGTATGTGTGTGTGTATGTGTGTGTGTGGGGGGGAGAAAGAACCTCAGTTGAGAACATGTCACCATATGCTTGTCCTGTAGGCCAATCTGTAGACATTTTCTTAAAACATGCTTGATTGAAGGGGACCCAGTTCCCTGGGGACCCATGCCACTCCTGGGCTGCTGTTACTCAGGTGTATGTATGAGAAAGCAAGCTGAGCACATCAGGAGAAGCTAGTCACTCAGCTTTCTGCCGCTACCTCTGCTTCAGTTCTTCCTTCTAGGTTCTTGGCTTAAGTTCCTGCCTTAAAACATTTTAGAATGGAGAACCCTTTTTTTCCCCCAGGTTGCTTTGAGTCATGGTCTTTATCACTGAAATAGAAGTGAAGCTAAATTAAATTATAAAATAATCTACAGTCTCAAATGTTGCATTACAGATATTTCTTAAAAGTAGTGGATATTCAAGAACAAAAATGGAGCAGAGACAGAATGAATGGCCAACCAGTGACCAGACCAACGTGCGAACCATCTCATGGGCATACATTAAACCCTAACACTATTACTAATGCTATGTTGTTCTTGTCCAAAGAAACCTATCGTGGTTGTTCTCTGAGAGGCTGTACCAGAAGCTGACTGAGAAAGATGCAGATACTTACAGCCACCATTGGACTGAGGTTGGGGACCTCTATGGAAGAGTTAAGGAACCGAAGGGGATGGCAAGCCCATAGGAAGACCAACAGTGTCAACTAACCTGGAATCCTAGGAGCTCCCAGAGACTAAGCCACTAATCAAAGAGCATACAGGGACAGGTCTGAGGCCCCAGGGACATGTGGAGGACTGTCTTGTTTGGCCTTAGTGGGAGAGGATTTGCCTAATCCTGTAGAGACTTGATGCCTAGGAAAGGAAGATGTTCAGGGAGGGATGGGGAGCATTCTCTCAGAGGCCAAGGGTAGAGGGGTTAGGGTGAAAAACTCTGGGAGGTGGGACCAGGAGGGGGAAACATTTCAGATGTAAATAAATAAAATAATTAATTTTTAAAAAGTAATGGATACACTGCTTCCCACTTTTAAAAAATATGAAGTCTAACAATATAAGTAACTGAGCTGTAGAGTATTATTGATTTAACAGAAAATACAAAAAAATATTTTTTAAGACATCAGAAAGGCATTGGTAGCCTCTGATAGGAAAAAATTTTTGAAGATTTACCAAAGAAATTCATTGCCTTAGAAATCCCAGAGCAGACAACCTTAGGGGTAAGAATGGTAGAGATTAGAAAGGTGTGTTGGAAGGCCAGAGGAAGCCTCAATGGAGAGCCTCAGTGGATTGGTCTAGCCATGCATTTCAGAAGTTTCTCTAAAGATAAAAGAACCCAAAGTTGCTCTCTCACTCTACTTTTTCTATTTTAAAGCACTGTTCATGGTAAGAGATCTCGCTCTTTGGCCAGTGAACACAGGCTACAAAAGAGAGGGAGAGAGAGGTTCATTCACTCAAGAGCCGATATCCTTCATACCATACATGAATATGAAGTGACCCCAAATCTGCAGCCTGCTTCCAAGCAAGTCAGACTCCCAAATCTATGCTAGCCAAAAGCACATATTACTTATTCAACAGCCAAATGCTTCCTTGACAATGTTTGCCCCACAGGTGGAAGCCAACTATGATCCGTGTACAAAGCAGGCCTCCCAGCTCTCTGTCCATCTTTTTAATTAGCACGTCAGCCTGCACTTGGGCCTGGGAGATTGATAAAGCATGTCAATTTGTATCCTTTCACATTTCTATTGTTTGTACGTCTTATTTCATAGTGGTTCATATATGCCATGCACTTTCCATTTCTCTGATTATCCTCCTGGATTGATCACTCTGCTCACAAGCCTTAAATGCCGTTCACTGACTAGATGATAAGCAAATGTACTATTTGGATTTGTTTATGTTATCTTTGTTGCTGCAATGATGTCCTAATAAACCCTACTTAGTGGAGTGACACAGGTTTGCAAACAATGATTAAGAGTGGCTTAATAGCTGAAATTAGAATTATCTGTTCCTTTAGTTCACTGAAGTAGGTGATTCTATAAATTATTATTTTATCATTAATACAATTAATGTATATATTGACTTAAGTAAATAAACACTTAAAGACTTCTCTTGGAATTAATTAATGTTTATCTGTTGGACAAGATGATCAATAAAACCAGAGTTATTCTCAATTTTAATTTTTCTTATGATTCTTTACTTTCCAAATATATCCATGTATATTTTCCTTTGTTTGACTATGTGGATTTTTTATATTTTGTTTTTGGTTTCCCTGATATCACAACCTGCTTACAAGTTAAGATGAATTTAATCAACATGCACATCCAGGTATCTAAGTGTATGATACCCTCAACAAATAAAAATTGTTCATGCTTAATTTAAAGCTCACTAAATCATTTTAAGATGATTTTTAATTTTATATTTACTTCTTATAGCCAACTAAATATTATAATGGGATCTTCCAAGATGACTTTCGCTACTATACTTTTCCTAAACTTCAGATATTCCTTCAAATTCATGGTAAAGGTTCAGAGTGCAGGAAAGAGAAAATTAAAGTACAGGTTCCACACAGTATTTATAAAACACTGGTTTTGAACATTTCCTTCATTCTTCAGGGTTTACTTGGTGTTTCTGTTGGCTTGACACATGGGTAGTTGATTGCATCATCAACTAATACACATCAAAATATGCAGGTCTGACTTTTCACAATATTGCATTGTACACTAGAGTCACATATACAAAATACTATTCTTTACAACAGCTGTGCACAAGATATGCATAATGAAATGTTTCACTTTCTGTCTTGATTATTTTCAACTTTAATAATGGAATATATATAATAGAAGTGCAAAAGAAAGGATCTTTAAAATTTTCAAGAATTTAGTCTATGTCTAGGGTAAACGTGTGGCCTTTATGTGAGTGACAACACTAATAAGCATGATGCTGGTGACAATGAAACAGGGAAAGGACCTTACTAACCCCACCTTTGTTATATAACACACTTAGCTTGTAAAACGTGGCCTATAGGTGTTCATAGTGCTTGCATAGTTAATTGTTTCCTAAAGTTCTCCAATTAATTTGTGTGTTGTACAAAAAGAAAGTCTTCTTTGTGAGCAAAATGAAACAATCATTTGCTGTGCACCAGCACTTTATTTAATTCTCCCCTAGGAGACATTTCTTTCTTATTTCATGATAAGGCAGGAAAATAAAACAACCCAGGGGTATTACTTAATTACATGCTTGTTCAGCTAGAAATCAAATAGGTCACTTCTTTCTGAAGAAAAACATCACAATGAAGGAGAGGGCACAGGAAACAGCAGGTTTGAAGACCTGATGGTGCCCTCCTTACAGGATTTCTACTCTTGTTGGCCAAGAGGAGAGTTACTTAGGGTTGAAGGCAAAGCATTATTTTATTTTATTTTTTAATTATTTATTTCATTTGTTAAGTACTTCTTTTAATTTTGAGACCATAATTACATAATTTTCTCCTTCTCTTTCCTCCCTTCAAATTCTCTTACACTTCATTGGCCTTCTTTCAAATTCATTGTTCCATGCATGTAGATATATAGTAAACAGAACTTGAACATAATTGTTAACTTAAAGAAAAACAACCTGTACAATGTTACTTATGTGCATGTTCTCAGGAATGACATTTGTTACTGAATTACTAATTGGTAGATTTTTCTCTGTGAAAGAATATATATATACATATATATATATATGTATATATATATGTGTGTGTGTATATGTATATATATATATATTCAAATGATTATATATATTCAAATGATTTTATATATATATATTCCAAGAGAACAAGGAGAAGTATATGAGAGAGTTTAGAAGAGGAAGAAAGGGATGATATAATTATAATTTCAAAAACTAAAAGAAATAATAAAAAATAGTCTATAGAAAAATAGCAGAGTTAAAAACTGAGGACTACAAATAAGAATATCTTCAATTCCTGATAAATATCTGTTCTAAACCCTCACTGATTGCCTAGATTTGCTCATACTTTGATCATCTATTTTAAATAACCAAATTAAATATTTTTTGTTTTTCTAGGGCATAGATTGCATTTGTTTACATGTTTAAAAAATATTGACATATAACCAACAGCATGTTCACTAGCAAGTTCAGTAGCTTTCTCTAGAGATGAACTATTTTTGGAACATTACTCATGGGAAACTCTTATCCTAGGGTATCCAATATATTGTTGAAACACACATATACATGGCCAATAGGCCCATGCATTATGAGATCAATAACAGAAACAATTGTATTTTCTCCAAGACTTATGTACAAATTATCATGCATGAACTTTATGTCAATTACCTCTGCAATTCTGTCTCAAGGGAAATAATTGTTATGATTCATTCCCCACTAAATTCCAAGTATTTGTAGAGATTTCAATTTAGGTAATACCATCTCTCCCCGGGTGTGAAATGTGCATAGATTATAAGGAGAGCAAAGACTGATTAGTATTGCTGATCCCAACCCTGAAAACAGTGTTCCAGACTTGCAAGTCAAAGTACTAGATTAGGTTGTCAGGCTATTAATTGTGATTAATGCCAACAGTACCATGGCAGTAGGTTAGGGTTATTACACTTTCATAAGTAGGGTAATTCATATTTTATAGAAATATATTGTGACATAAAAGTAATATTCCCTGTTATACACTAGAATAAACAAAGTAAAAATGTGTTACCCTATTGGAAGATTGTAAGGAAGGGCTGCAATGCAAACCTCTTCTGTTCTAGGATACTGTGTTCCATTTCTATACCAGTGCTTTACTTAGTGACATGACTGCATGGCATATTGACTCAGTGGGTTAGGAGTACAGAGCCAGTCCTCTATATACCTGTATATTTCCAAACCATAGATCCAATCAACCACTGATCTTCAGGTATGTTAGGATACCCAGGGTTTGGTGTAGTAGGAGAGCTGGGTTCTGATGGTGCCATTTTGCCTTGGCTTTTGTTGATGTATTCTTTTTCTGACCTTTAGTCATATGGTTGTCTCTGGTGTTGGCTGTCCTGGTAGTCCTCTGGGACTACAAGTAGACCTGGTAGTCCCTGATGGCAGCAGTCCTCTGATTGTCCTGGGTGGCATCAGGCCTCCAGGTACACAGGAAGAACAGTGTGGCCCAGGGAATGGAATGTCGATCACGGATTGCAGGTAGAGGTGTGGACCAGAAGATGGAACACAGAGGGAAAAGGGCAGGCATCATGGCTGCTGGCCTTGCTGGGGGACCCAGCAGGCAGGCAGTTGGGGCATGGGTACCTCACCTGGTTGTACAGGTAGCAGCAGGACTCTAAGGAAGCAGGCAGAGCAGTGACCCAGGAATGGAGTGCAGATCCAGGATTGCAGGTAGAGATGTAACAGGAAGATGGAGTACCAGTTTTTAATATGTGAAGAGACATTTTAAAATTTCAGTGCACATTTTATATTCAAATATATACTCATAAAAACATCCAAACTCAAAATCATATGCTTAAAATGAATATATCATCACATAAGCATACTATCACGTTGATCTTTAGAATACCAAGTGGGAAGAGAAGACATTATTCTTTTCAGTTAATATTGGCATGCTAAATTATAGGTACACATATATAAATGTCTAACCTTCTCAACATTGTGTATAGCATTATCTTCTCGACATCAATGGTGCAGAGAACATAGCACTCTCCACAGCTGTGAAGGATCCTTTTGCCATTTTCTCAATCAGATCAGACAGAAAGCTGCCTATTTTCAAGGTGATAAAAACAGATCTCCCATGGTGAAAGTGAGAAAGGATTTGCCTATGTTTTAATCCTTTGCTCTAATGGTCTGGGATGAGCTCTGTCCTTCTTGGAGACAATGAGAAATGGAGCTATTAATTTTATTGTAATGATAGTCAAGTAAGGAATGTCCTAGTCTACAAAAGGAAAAAAGAAAAAAAATTTAATGTTATTTGGTCTTTTAAGAAAATTACTTTTTAAAAAAATTTGTAGCACTGAAATATGCATACTGTCATTAGGAATGTTAAATATTAAAATTTCCCTCAGTATTTTAGATTTAAAGTTTTCCAATCACAAATGAGATTTGCCTTATTATATTTTAACTATTAGTATTTGACCAAAAATTTCAATATAGGCTGTGTATGCTTACTTCCATAATACAGCCCAAGTATACAATCATAAGATATGCACCAAGCATTTATATAAAATATTTGCTGTTCTGTGAGGAAACAATAAACTCTGTACAGTAATTGTTGCAAAGAAATGTGTGACTTAATGACCCTCCCCATGCCTCCTATGCACAAAACCCTAAGTTCAATCCCCAGCTTCAAAATCAAGCCCCCCTCCCAAAAAAAAATCACACCAAAGCAAAAAACTGTAAACAAAATAAAATAAAAAGCAAGAAAATTATCAGGAAAAGGAAAATCAGTGGAAGAAAATCAAAGGGTATAAACTGTGATCTGAAACACCAAACTTGCTTCTATCACACAGGAACATGGATTCCCAAGGGAAATTTACAAAAGTCTTGATATCTGCCCCAATGGTCATGAGTCAGAATATAAATACTGCTTTGATCAAACTATCCACCATTTCCTCCCCTCCAGTACCTCCCCTATCCACATAATTTCATGTGTTTTTTAAAACAATGAGTGCACTTAATACCACCAGTATGTACAGGGATATGAGGCTGTCTGCTGGATCATGGAATAGTATCTCATAGGTTGCATCCATGAAGAAAGCTGATTCTTCCTCTCCCAACAGTCATTAATTACTATTAGCTCCTCGTCTATGGGTAGGACATGCAACCACCTCCATACTCTATGCTCAATTTTTATCTGAATTAATCGTGTGCATGCTGTCTGTAGTGATTTGAATAAATATAGCCCCCCCATAGACTCATGAGTTTGAATGCCTGTCCACAGTGATACTATTAGGAGGTGTGGCCCTGTTGGAGAAGGTGCGACCTTGTTGAGGAAGTGTATCAAAGGCAAGCTTTGAGATCATATATGCTCAAACTACACTTAGTGTGGTATACAGTCTTCTTCTGCTGCCTTCAGATCAAGATGAAGAGCTATCAGCTCCTTCCTCAGCACCCTGTCTGCCTGGAAGATGCCACCCTGATGATAATGGACTAAATCTCTGAAAGTGTAAGTCAGCCCCGACTACATGTTTTCCTTTATAAGAGTTGTCTTGGTCATGGTGTCTTTTTACACCAACAAAACCCAAACTAAGACACTGTCAAACGTGCTGTGAGTTCCTATGTGTAACTTCCCTGTCATATCCAGAAGCATTCCACCATATTCACCCACTGCCTCTGGCTCTTATAGTTTTACATGCCTCTTCCTAAGCAATCCTTGAGGTGCAAACATTGCTCCCTCACTTAGGACTGAGCACTTCTCATCCCCCTCTTCTCTATATGTTGATCTGCTGTGGGTCTCTGTGTTCATTGTCATGTACTATAAAAGAAACATCTGCAGTGAAGGTTTAGAGACTCACAAATCAAGGAACCATTTTAGAAAATTTTCTATAGTCAGAAAAAAAATGCACTCTTCAATAAACTCATGAAAAATAATGTAATAGTACAAAAAGATCAGTAGTAATTATTAACTGATATTTATTATAGATTTCATGAAAAACTGAAAGTTCAACTCTAAACCCATCCATGTGCTTTGCTTATACTCTGAATTTTTGTTTCCTGTCTATAGGAGACAATTAGACACAGTAAGATAAAACATAAGTCACAGTGTCAAGAAAACAGCTTTAGTAGTTTTCCTTTAATTAAAAACTGATCTTTTCCTCACATAATATACCCTGATCACCATTTTCTCTACTTCTACTTCTCCCAGATTTTCCCTACTTTCCCTCCTATCCAGACCTATCCTCTGTCTGTCTCTCATGACAGGTAAGGAAGGCATTCTTGTCAGAACTACCTAAGACAGGCTCAGTCTTGTTTATGAAATGAAAAGGGGGAGAGGCAGAGAGCTTTGGTGGCTGCTTGGCAAGATTCTGACATGAGCCAAGGACAAGAAAATGGACTTCAGGAAGGAATCTGACATTAAGCAAGAACAAAGAAATAATTTCAGGCAGGAATCTAAATCTTAGGCTAGAACAAGGAAGTAGGCTCAGACATGAAAAGGACTTTGGGCTAGGACAGGGAAGTAGACTCAGATATTTTGGTCATCCTGATAAGCCCTTAGAAACCGTGATCACAAGAGTGTTCACGGAACTTTGTTTATTGCCTTGCTTGTTCTTTGACTATTTATGTATATTGTCTTTCTTGTTCCTTGACTATTTGCATCTATTGTATTGCTAGTTCCTCAACCTAGAACTGACCTTAATACTTGCATGTAATTAAAATGGTATAAAAGCAAAAAGAAGGAGGGGGAATGAAATAGGGGGTTTCTAGGTGGGGTTTTACATCTGAAATGTAAATAAATAAAATATCCAATTTTTAAAAAAGAAAGAAAATAAACAGGATGGCCTTGCCTGGCAGCAATGGGAGGGGAGGCCCCAGGCTCTATAGAGGCTTGATGTCCCAGTGTAAGGGGATGCTGAAGCACAGTGGGTGTGAGAGAGTGGGTGGGTGGGGAAGTCCTCTCATGAAGGCAAATGGGGAGGAGAGAGAGGGTGGATGTCGATGGGGGGTTGTGTAGGGGTAACTTGGAAGTGGGATATTATTTGAAATGTAAATGAATTAAATGATTAATAAAATAAATAAATAAAACATGTTAAAATCATCAATAATAAAAAAGAAACAGGTGTCTAAGGGATTAGAAATAGAATAGAATAGAATAGAATAGAATAGAATAGAATAGAATAGAATAGAATAGAATAACTAACTCTCCAGTTTAGGACAAAACGAACAGAAGAAATAGAGTTTCATTCTTACTCATTTTAAGACACTGATTTGATTTTTGTTTTATGTGTAAGAATGTCTGCCTGCATTTATATATGGGCATCAAGTGTGTACCTGGTACCTGCTGATATCAGGTACACTGGAGTTACAGACAGTTAAAAGCAAACATGCAGGTATAGTGGACCAACCCTGGATCCTCTGGAAGATCAATGAGAGTTATGAAAGATGCTGAGCCACGATTCCTGCCTGCCTCCTCTGATTAGCTTTCTTCCCCACTCCATTAGTAGGTTGCACTTACATGTGTTGGTCCTTTCCACAGGAGCGTTTTTTGTAACACATAAGGCATTTAGTCTACTTAGCAGGTTACTTGTCCTAATATTTAGTACTCTCTGACTCATAATCAATTTTTCTTCCTTTTTTGTTACCTCCTATTTGATGTAAAACAGCAATAAAGAAAAACAGCCTATTCATAATCTTTCATGAGTTCTATTTGCTTTCTTGTTTGCTTTCTTCTTTCTAGCCTTACCACTCTCTCCCTCTAAGGATCAAGTTCCTATTCTTCTACTTCCTTCCTGATAACATAAAACACACATTCTTTAATGCTTATCAGTTCTATAAGACATCATTTCTCTTGGTGTTCTCCCACAATCCAACCTTTACATTCTTTCATTAGCATCTCTATTCTATAGATCCTAGAACCTATTTCTCTTTCTCTATGACATGTGTGTGAACTGGATCCTTTATACTCTTTTACTGTTTCATTTTATGCATGTAGATTGTAAAGAAGGTTATGGAGTGGATCGAGTGGCCAAGGATACCTATGAATAAATTGTGTTCCCTAGGAAGGACAGGGAAGTCTCATCTATGAATTGACTATATGGTTGTATAAAAAAAAATTACAGAAAAAATAGCAATGCCAATAAGCATGCCAATGAGGACAGGAAAAATTCCACATCATCGTGCTCTTAGATGAAAGAGCTATAGGTGGTTATTTGTTGCCCAGAGAGGGAGAATCAGTCATCTCTACAGACTACAGAGGTTGTCCAATTTCAATAGGTCATCCCTAGACACATGAACATAAAAACAAAGCTAAATGGACAGAGTAAGAAGTAAATACCCAGTAGGAAATACAAACATGTGAATATATATACACTCAAATATCTATACATGTGAATATGTATGTAAATATTCATACATATAAGTTTGGGAAAAGGATTTGAAATTACTATTCTTAATATTTGTGTGCTTTAATACATTCTGATATTATATTGAAACTATGAATTAAAATCACCCTATGATCATGTAAAAAACACAAATTTTTTTTTCACTAAACTGCATTTCTGAAATTAAAACTTAGGTTTTATATATATTATATGTGTGTGTGTGTGTTTGTGTGTGTGTGTGTGTGTGTATGCATACATTCAAAAATTACTATTCATAGATATAGTAATATATAAAGAATAATTTTCTAAAACTATCTTACAGGAAGTACCCACATAGCACAAAGCTAGAATTAAAAAATGAAAAGAACAGGGAGGCCATAGCTGCACAGAAACTGATTTTTCAATGCAGATTTATAACGTAAGGCAACCCAGTTTAAAAAGTGAAAGAGATATATTTACTCCCGTGTTTACCAAAAATTGAATGATAACTCCCCTTTGAATGCCATCCAGCATAAGAAGAGCCCATTAAAGAGGAATCCTAACAAAACAAGAACATTTCAAAGAAGACAAACATGGTATAACTGCTCAAGCATCAACATTCATTTTCTTAGTGTGCTACGGTGTTTGTCAGATGTCATGAATGACCTGCTGTCTGTGTTCTAGAGATAAAGCAAAATGAGCCGAATCAAAAATGAGAGAGGATGCTTGATATGTGATTGACCATGTAAGTTCTGCATGTGTGGCATTCAGGAGCCCTATAAGTACCAGCCAGAATGACTCCACCCTGTCCAACCTATCAAGAGTATGAATACAAATATAAATAGAGGTAGATATCCACAGTTCAGAGAATCTTGGACTTGAAGCTCTTTGCACTTGTGCAAAATAAACCAGAAAATTTACATTAATGTATCCCATTTTACTGATATATTTCACAAACATTTTATCTTCTATGATATATTTGGTTTTCAGTACATTTTCTATAAGCCAAACATAAACTTAATAACAAGACTGAGACAATTATTGTACTGAGCACAGGGTACCCAATGGAGGAGTTAGAGAAAGAACTGAAGGAGCTGAAGGGGTTTGCAACCCCTTCAGAACAACAATATCAACCAGGGACTAAACCACGAACCAAAGAGTACACATGGAGGGACCCATGGCTCCAGCTGCATATGTAGCAGAGAATCACCTTGTCAGGCATCAGTGGTTAAAGAGCCTCTTGGTCCTGTGAAGGCTTGATGTCCCAGTGTAGAGGAATATGAGGGTGGAGAGGAGGGAGGGAGTGGGTGGGGGATCACCCTCATAGAAGCAGGGGAAAGGGGGATGGATAGAGGATTGGGGGAGGGGACTGGGAAAGGGGATATTTGAAATGTAAATAAAGAGAATATCCAATACAAAGAACCATGTACAATCAACTAAAAAAAAAAAAAGAAGACTGAGAAACATTTTAATGTAACCTTAAAATCAATCACGAATATGTATACAAATAATTCTAGAAGGTATTATGATGTCCAAAGTAGTTTTAAAACAAACTATCAAAGACGTATTTTGAAGTATGGGGAGAAAGAATTTTGGTGAAAGAAGATGTGGAACACAAAACTATTTATTCTAAATTAGAAACAAATCGTAAAATAGAAATAAAAACTTATGTAAAGTGATAGAAAACAAAAATAAAATTCTGTTTACAACTCCTTGCATAGACTCTCTACCTAAGAAACGTATCAAAACCCCAATGAAAGCAGTGAGTGCTATATGCAGCTCTTGTCTGTAACTCTGTCCTCCAAATTGAAACATCTCTTCCTGGAGTGGAGAGGTAGGCTGTAACACACAGAAGCAGATGTAACTTCTCCAGGATAGCTGTTACGTTGGACAGGCTGCTCTACAAACAGCCAATACAGGTTTCTGAGATTTTGACTCTGCAGGATGTGGGTTAACTGATGTGCTGTATTTGATTCACCCATGTTCCTATCAGTGCCTCTTGGATGTTATTACAGCAACCTAGATGTGATACTCAAACTGTGTCTTCATTGTTTATTGTTATTATTTATTTACTTATTTATTTTGTCTGTCTTTGGTACCGTACTCAGGTAATTCGACATTTGTTTACATTTTCCCAATTAAAGTCACACAACAGCAATACAACAAATATTTCATGGAGCTGATATTGATACTTTGTCTTATCTGCTTGAAAATACACATATGATAGTAGCTTAAATCTTTAATAAAAACTATAGAGTCTAATGATGTCTACCAAAATGAGTCAAACAATTACAAAGTTCCCACAGAACTTTGATTATTACACTTGGTTCAAAAAATAAAACTTTGAAGTTAGAATCATTTTAAACTTAGGTATTGGAAATGCTGAGTATTTAGGAACTAAATATATTTCTAAGTGGGCAAAGTTAAGACTAATAGAATTGATTGAAATGTAAGAAATTTTAAAGCAGTACACTATCATAAAATTTGACAAGCATAGTACATGAAATGCATCATTGAAATTAGACATCAACTTACCCTCCTTTAGAAAACACTATTTCTTTTTTTCTCTCTTTAATACACCAATGATTATAATTTTCTTGTACAGAAAGTTTAAGTTTTTGACGCTTAAGGAGAGACACTTGAAAAACATATTTCTAAAGAAAATGTTCAAAAGTAGCTCAAAAGTTAATGTGGTTACTTTCTCTGAGATGAAAAAAACAGCAATACACACAGTTTTCAATCTCTTGAAGAATTTATTCTTTTTAAATTGCAGGTTGGTCATAACAACACTTACATCTGAGTAAGTTTCCTATTCAGGAAGGCAGGCCACCTTCTATTCCATGCTTACATTATAGAGATTTGAAAATGTTTATGCTGGAGAAGCATGTGATAACCCAGGAGCATACTCAAACTGAACAAATTAGCTTCTCATTGTTTTAATAATAAAGTACTTAATAAAACAAATTATTTTACTAACATTTAGAATATATTAAAATGTTAATTTTAGCAGAGCCAACAAAGCAATATACAGTACCAAAGCATTATGAGGAAAGAAACACTGTTCAAAGTATATTTTAGTCATGGAATTATAGACTTACTAATATTTTTGTTTAGAATAATTTGTAAGGATATTTACATGGTAATATTATTTAATAGACAATTAAAATATTAATATTTAAGATATTATTACATATGTTATGAAGTGGCTTTAATCACTAATACATAATTAGATATTTGTAGGAAAGAAACGAGATAATCCATCATAGCACTTAGTATTATACAAAATTTAAAGATTTATGCACTTCAGTTTAATTGTACTTTGATAGATTGACCATTTAATTTCAATAAGACATATGTGATCAATCATGCCTTTTAAATAACTGTAGATATTTATTTATGAGAATAATGAACAATATTAATAAGAAACTATCATGTAAAGAATAGAGTTTAGAGCAGAAAAATAATAAAATATAAAAATAATATTTAATTTATGGACAAAAAGTAGTATCTTGGTTAGTTTTCTATAGCTCTAAAGCAACACTATGAACAGAGTAACTCATTTAAAAAAGTGTTTAGCCTTCCGGTCTGCACCTGAGCACTGAGCAGATCTTGAGTGTCAGCTTTTCACCCAATCCCACAAAAATCAGAAGGGGATGGACTTCCAGGAGCTCTAACACACTCAGAAACATTGGATCATAGGATCACCAGATCTCAGGAGATCGGTCACACCAGGATTTGTGGATCCCAGAGGCAGGCTGACTCCCATAAGGTCTTACACCCAGAATCTCAGGATCACAGAGACAGCTGTACTCTGAGAAGATGACATAATCAAAATAACAGGAAAAACAGGCACAAGTCACAGGAACAGTGAGTGCAGGTAGCGCTAAAGATAACTAGATGGCAAAAGGCAAACACGAGAACATACGCATCAGCAACCAAGGGTACTTGGCATCATCAGAACCTATCAGTTCTCCCACTATAGCAAGTCCTGGATACCCCATGACACTGGAAACAAAATTTAGATTTAAAATCACTTCTCATAATGATGATAGAGGACTTGAAGAAGGACATAAATAACTTCTTTAAAGAAATACAGGAGAACACGAGAACACAGGTAAACAGGTAGAAGCCCTTAAAGAGGAAACACAAAAATCCCTTAAAGAATTACAGGAAAACACAACCAAACAGGTGAAGGAATTGAACAAAACCAACCAGGACATAAAAATGGAAGTAGAAACAATAAAGAAATCACAAAGAGCGACTACCCTGGAGATAGAAAACCTAGGAAAGAGATAAGGAGTTATAGATACAAGCATCACCAACAGAATACAAGAGATAGAAGAAAGAATCTCAGTTGCAGAAGATACCATAGAAAATATTGACACAACTGTCAAAGAAAATGCAAATTACAAAAAGTTCCTACCCCACCCCAAATCCAGGAAATCCAGGACACAATGAGAAGACCAAACCTAAGGATAATAGGTATAAAAGAGAGTGAAGATTCCCAACTTAAAAGGCCAGTAAATATCTTCAACAAAATTATAGAAGAAAATTTCTCTTACCTAAAGAAAGAGATGTCCATGAACATGCAAGAAGCCTACCAAACTCCAAATAGACTAGACTAGAAAAGAAATACCTCCCATCATATAATAATCAAAATACCAAAGGCACAAAACAAAGGAAGAATATTAAAAGCAATAAGAAAATGTCATTAACATATAAAGGCAGACCTATCAGAATTATACCAGACTTCTCACTAGAAAAATCTAAAAGCCAGAAGATCCTGTACAGATGTCATACAGACCCTAAGAGAACACAAATGCCAGCCAGGCTACTATAACCAGCAAAACTCTCAATTACCCTAGATGGAGAAACCAAGATAGTCCATGAGAAAACCAAATTTACACAATATTTTTCCACAAATCAGGCACTACAAAGGATAATAGAGGGAAAACTCCAATACAAGAAGGGAAATTATACCCTAGAAAAAGCAAGAAAATAATCTTCTTCCAACAAACCCAAAATAAGATAGCCACACAAACATAACTCCACCTCTAATAAGAAAAAAAAAAAAAAAAAAAAACAAGAAGCAACAATATCGTCTCCTTGTAATGTCTTAACATCAATGGACTCAATTTCCCAGTAAAGAGACATAGACCAACAGACTGGATATGTAAACAGGATTCAGCATTTTGCTGCATACAGGAAATGTACCTCAGTGACAAAGACAAACATTACCTTTGAGTAAAAGGCTGGAAAACAATTTTTCAAGCAAATGATCCTAAGAAACAAGCTGCAGTAGCTATTCTAATATCAAATAAAATCAAATTTCAACTTAAAGCTATCAAAAAAGATAAAGAAGGACACTTCATACTCGTCAATGGAAAAGTCAACCAAGATGAACTCTCAATTCTTAACATCTATGCTCCAAATGCAAGAGCACAAACTTTCATAAAAGAAACCTTACTAAAGCTCAAAGCACACATTGTGCCTCTCACAATAATAGTGGGAGACTTCAACACCTCACTGTAACCGCCCGAGCTGCCCCACACTCAGGGGCCACCTGTTTCCCAAGCTTGGCCCAAACTCATGCTTGTACAGGATCAGCCCTCCACGTGCTGATATACCACCTGGCTGAGATAAGCATCTTCCAAAAGTATCTGTTCCAGCTGCTTGCTGCTCTCTCTTCTTAAAGTTTAGCAGTTTATCTAGAAACAGTCAATGCAAGAATGTGGAAATGTAATCTGGTGCTGATATTGGTCATACAGGACTGTAGCTAGAAATAGAGAAGAAGGGATAGTAAAAGGTCAGGAGATGGAAGTCAGAAAATCTGCTAGCATTAGAGAAAAGACCAAGGCTTGTACTTGGTCCTGGATCTTTGAGTCAGGGATAAAGCACTTTTAAGAAGTAGAATCAATTTGAGACTTATCTACTACATTCCGTAATCATTCATCTTGGAGAGAGAGATAGATATGAGAGATTAATAAATTCACTCCTACTAAATGTATCTAGCCTTTCCAACAGAAGGGCAGAGAGCACTGGCAACCAGATAACCGGCAGATAATAATTCCCCAATATGTGCACAGCACTCGCTGTCACACATTTGTTTAAAAACCTCAAAATATCGAAGGAGCTGTTGATAAAAAAAAATACCTTCTTGAAAATATATTCAGACTGAACAAACAGAATGTACAAGCTCGCAATGTGACTAAAATGTGGAGTGTGAGTAGTTTTGGATTAGGTTAACTCAGCAATGAAGAGGTAAGACTCAGTACAAATTTGTATTTGCTTGTTTGTTTGTTTATAAGATGGGAAACAAATTGGAAGTTCTATAGTGCGATGGGGTGGCCAGTAAACTTTTAGGAGAATTATATTGGCTGCAATTCTCATAAAATATTGTCAACAGCTGAGGCCGGGGAGCAGGGAGGCTCTTTAGAGGACATTTAGAATAATGTAGTGGGTGGCAGAGGTAAGTTGGACAATCCTCTATACAGTTTAAATGTTTCCTAAGTGGGACTTTTGAAGGAGTCATACAAGAGTAAGTAGGTAGGCTAAGAGGGTGTGCAACACTGAAAACCTCTGTCCCAGATGTTAATAAAGATGCTTTTACCAAACCAGAGATGCTTCTCTATAGACAACAAAGCAAACACATACAGTTATCAAAAAGATATGCCAGGCAATTTAAAACAGAGGAAACAAACCGTCAGCATTATGGCACAAAACAGACTTTTTATATCAATAAGATAAAATTTTATATCAGTATTCTGAATTTTGTACTATTCCTTGAATTCTTCAGATCTATAATCTGGGTGACTTCTATATGGGACAAGATTAAGCTTTTGGGTGGTGGCCAAGTATTCCTTTCAAACTGTGAAAAAGGCATAAAAGTCTGAGAGGGAGTAGAAAAAATACGATGTGTACATTCTGTCTTTTCTTACTTAAAGGTAGCAAAAACTGTAAGTGAGAAGTCATTGTCAATTTTCCATTATAGTCTATGTACTTGATGCTGGTCAATTAACCCCTTGGCAGCCAAAGTTCCTGAGTTATGTTGTTGTTATAAATATAAAACAAGATTTGCACACGAGCTCTTTCGTGTTGTACAATGAAAAAAAGAAATAGCCAGAGACCTTGTCTCCATTTTGTGCTCTAGCCTGGGGCAACCCAGAGTGTTTCAGTTAAGATCTAATCAGAGAGCTAAAATGAAAACAATAAATACGAACTGATTTTTCTAACCAAGGAACACTATTACAGTGTGAGGGAAAGGAATAATACATTTTAGCACACATACATTTGACCTTTAAAAATATCTTATGAAACAGAAACTAAAGAATTTTCTAAGTTCAAAGGTAAAAATGATCTTAAATATAATCGGGAAACATTATTTTAAAATTCTCATCATATGCATACACTCTACCCAGCTCTATGTTGTCTAGGGATGGTTACATATACACATTGTACGTTGACTAGAGTGGGGCACATCATTACTCGATGGTGGCACATCATTACTTTCATAACTAGTATTCTGTTATGTGTATGCATGACATTTTCCTATGCACTCATCAGAAGATGGATACCAAACCCCTTACCCATTTCTCCATTGTGTATATTGCTTCAGAAAACATTAGAGTGAAGCTTTCACTTCAACATGATGATTTTTAGTCCATTTACTTACATGCTAGATAGAGGACTTGTTGGTTTTTCATAGTAGTTCTTCATTAATTTTATTTGTGTGTGTGTGTGTGTGTGTGTGGAATCTCCATATTTTATCTATGATGACTTTGCTAATTTCTGTCCCTTTCAATAACAACCAACGGTTGGCTTTCTTCTGCATCTTCAGCAGCACTTGGTATCTTTGGTCATTTAGACAGTAACTGTCATTACCCAAACTAGGGAACCTCATGGTTGCTATTTTCATTTGTATTTACTTGATTGTTTTTAATGGTGAATATTTTTCTAAATACTACTTAACTACTTACATATTCATTTGAGAAATGTCCATTCAGTTCTCTAGTCTGCTTTTAAATGCATTCTTATTACCACTGTCAGCTTATATTTAAGTCATTTGAAACTTCATAGATGCTAGATACGAATCATTTATCAGATAAGTCATTTACAAACATTTTTCCCGTTCTGTAGGTTTCCTCCTCACTCTAACAACTGTTTCTTTTGCTGCAAGAAAGCAATGTAGGCTGATATATTCAAATTTTTATGCTACTTTCTATGCTTTTGGGATTTTAGTATAAAAAAGAATGTCTATAGTAATATCGTGCCAATCCCCTTCCTCTCAGCAATTTTATCAGTTTTGTATTAAAATATTTAGTCCATTATGAATTGATTGCTATGAATGTCTTCCTCATCCAGAACCATTTATTGAGAAGACATCTTTTCTCCAGTGTTTATTCTAGGGTGAAAAATGGTGTTATATTAATATCTAGTACACACATATATGTATATATATATATACATATATATATATATATATATGTATGTATATATACCATGCAAATACCTGTGTTATATCACACATATATAAACATCACACCACAAATACATACCATGTACTACACCACACACAAATAACACACAGACATCATACCACACACATATATATCACATACAATATTCACACAACATCTCACACATACAAACTACATTCTACACCTCCCACACACACCATAACACACATGTGCACCATATATCCTATGAATTACACACCACAGACACACATGCACATACACAGTAAATAAAAATAAGATTAAAAAATCTTACTATTAGATACAATTTAGAAGAAATGGAGCAACAAAAACAAGAACATAAAATCTATTCAACAATATTATTTATAAAGCAAATTTTAGTTGAAGTCTAAATAGCTAGTATTTCTATTTATATATTAGAAAAATTAAGTCATTGACAATCCCCAATATTGGTTGAATAGAGAATAGAACAACTGAAACTCTGTTTGCCAGTATATGTATAAAATAGAAACACTGTTTTGAAACTTTTAAATTTTGTCATTCAGTGAGATATAAATCAATTATACTATTCACAAATTACATAAAGAGAATCTGTACATCTCTCAACAATTATTTTTATATACTAGGTACTATTAAGTGTTGAAGGATTTTCTTTTTCCTTTTTTTTAATTTAATTTTTTTAATACTCCAGATTATATCCCCCTCCTGGTCTACCCTCTGACTGTTCCACCTCCCATACCTCTTTCCCCATCCCGTGTCTCACAAGGATGTTCCCACTCCCAACCCCCTACCCCACCAGACCTCTAAATACCCTGAGGCCTCCATTCTCTTGAGGGTTAGGTGCATCTTCTCTGAGTGTGTGTCAGCTGAGTGGTGCAGTGGAAGCATGCTGGGCCCATAACCCAGAGGTCAATAAGCTGAAACCATCCTCTGCTAATTAGTTCTGGAGAATTTTCAATACATGAAATCCTACCTAAAATGCACAAGAAAACGTATTTCTCCTTTTCCATTCTATTCATTCATAGTTCCATTGTGACAGCTATCTACAAGGGGACTGAAGCAAACTGAGGGAAAGGAGAGTTGTTTCAGTAAAGTGTTGTTTTTATTAGAGTTTTAGATGTATTTTATTCTATATAAAGTTTACCTTAATTAAAATAATTAATTCAAAAATCTTGCCACTTTTTAAATTATTACTCTAGCCAATTGGACTCTTTATTTTTGAATATTTTGTTTGTTAGCTGTGTTTAGATTTAACTTTAAAATTAAGATGTAGATTTTGTTGTTGTGACAGCAGCTAGAATTACTTGAGTTACATGTGAGTTAACATAAAAACAGACATTTTAAATTGCATTTATATAGAAAATATATCAGTTCTCCACTATGCTAATTTAATAGTATGTCTTTGTGACAAATTATGACCACTGGTCCATTGATCTAACCATTTTGCATAGATACACTCTACTAAGATACATTCAAGAATATTTCAAAAAACCTGGTTAATCACATGACATTTCTCTTTATGAATCTCCATACAATAAGTAATATGTCCAGATGCTAGAGCCAAAAGCACGAATTTTATAGACATTTCCTTCTTGAGTTCCTAAAGCACTGTTTTGAATTAGATATTTGTCTCATACTTACTTCTTCGTTATTAGATGAAATGAGTCTTAGAATTTAAGAAAGCTGTCAAAAAGTAAAGCTACTACAGGTTGTTCTTCACAAACTGATGACAAGAACCCAATACAATTCATTGAACATGAAGAAGTTGAGCCTACATAGGATCTTTATCCTTATGGTCTAGTGTCTTTGTCACAGGAAGATACACTGCAGGCTATCAACAGAAAAATGTAACACCCTCCCAACCACAACCCTTTTAATCTACAATGACGCCCTGCCTGGAACACATGCTAGGAGAATGATGACACAAAGCTTATGGGAGCAACCAATCAATGTTCTATTTAACTTAAGGCTCATTTTATGAAATGGAATCCATACCCAAAACTGCTTGTGTGAGCAAGAGCCTGACATTAGAGATCAAATACTGTAGTAAAATCAAATGCTACAGGTCTAAAACAACAGTAACAAGAAAGTATTAATAAAATGATTTCTAATGACTTCAGCTACAGTCATCAGTGTCTTGCTCAACCATTATCAGAAAAGTTTCCTCTTGCAGCACATTGGAACACATCTAGAGAATATGAAGAGAATGAGAAATCATACAATGCAATGTTGCTAAGAAATTCCTCCCCTCAGGACCCATGAAACTCTGTAGAAGAATTTAAGAGTCAGAGAGAATAGAGGATGGGAAAAAAACTAGTTTCTCTAAATCAACATGAACAACACTCACATGGGCTCATAGAGACTGAAGCAGCATTCACAGACTGTGTATAGATCGATTCTAACTCATATGCATTTATGTTGTGGCTTCAAGTTTAGTGTTTTTACGGATTTATGAATGTGTATATGAGTGGGTCTCTGATTCTTGTGATTCTTGTGCCTTCTCTTGGGCTCTTCTGCTAGTTTATCTTGTTTATTCTAATGGGTTAGTATTTGCTTTACTACTATCCCTTAAAAGTATGGTGTTTTCCTTATGAGAGAAAGAAAGTGGATTTAGATGTCAGGGGAAGTAGGGAAGAAGTGGGAAGTGTGTGTGTGTGTGTGTGTGTGTGTGTGTCTGTGTGTGTGTGTGTATGAGTGTATAGGGATATAATCCATAAATACTATATCAAAAACAATCTATTTCAAAAAAATGGAAAACATAGGTGATTGGTGGTTGTTACAGAAACAAGTGTAAGGTTAAGGAAAAGTAAAATAAATGAGGGATGGAATGGTTAACAAATCTAGTTCATAATTAAACACACACACACACACACACACCAGTGTAGCACGTGAGTTTCCTGAACTCAGGACGCTCCACATTAAAACAGTAACCCATTAAAAAGAATATGCAAACATTTTGAGATCAACTTAAAACACACTGTATAAACGCCCATGATCATCAGGAAAAGAACATTGCAAATAACACACAGTCTGACTCACCAGAAAGTCTCATCCCACGTCCTTAAGAGCTGGTCTCTAGTAGCAACTCCTTGACAATGGGCATCTGCTATGCATTAGCTCTGTGAGATGAGGATCTCCATTGAGCCCATGGTCTCTGCAGAGTACCAGAGTGTGTGTCTGCTTTGAACTTCCTTAACTATACAACATTGAAAAGAGTTCCTAATCCCTGCGATTTAGCAGCTGCCAAGGACCACAAACAACCTAACAGCTTCAGACTAATAACAGTATGGGACTCACAACTTTTGTTGGATTCCAAGGATTGTCTTGATTGCCTTAGTAACTTTTGCGTATCAAGAAATTTCAGCCACAATATACCATGCGGAGTGATCAGAGCAAGGCAAAATAAGGTAAATTTTCAATTGCAAGCTCATAAAATGGATCTTTAATGAACCTGGAAAAAAGAATTGCACATAGCTCTGGACATTTACCAGGAACTTAGCCACTAAATGTGTCTGAATCTATAATTAATGACAATAGAAAATTTGTGGAAAAAATGTACTGTTTCTTAAATCAAGCACACTCTAGATAAAAGAATTTCAAACATCTAAAGAGGGATAAAACAATAATTTTTATAAATAAAATATTAAAGTTTGCTAAAAGTTAAAATCATCATAATTTTATAAATATCTACAATTGTCTAATGCTGTTCTGATACAGAGTCTGTTAGTTACATAATATAAGAGAAAATCTTTGAAGGAGTTGAATGTTTGAAAATAAAAGTATCCAAATGACTGAGAGGATGAGTGAGACACATCTATGTGTACCTTGTATTATTTATTAACATTCTTCAGCTATTTTCTCCCACGAATGTCATGGGACAAAATTTATAAATAGTTACAACATAATATATGGTTACACCCTTCTAGGAAGGAAGAAAGTCAAATTTATCCAGTGACATTTATAATCTAAGAATATTTTCATATTAAAATTTCAACACTACAATGATTAACTTTCCTTGAAAGATTTTTTTATATCTCTGGGCTATTTTATATTTCAACAAGGGTCATACATACTCATGAAGACACATTCATGTTTATTGAGTCACCCTATTGCTTACAAATCACTAACCAGGGCCTTGATACAATATTTTGGGGAAAGTATTCATTCTCCATCAGTGCTGACATTTCAAATTTCATGACAACATGTAACATGTACATGATAACAATCTTCATATTTTTTAAGAGACTAACCTACCATGGCAGTTTTCTGGAAGATCACATCAAATTGTCTCATTCTGACAGACTCTGTATAATATAGCATTCTGACATAGAAGATTGAAATGTTTTAGAGAGGAGGGAGGCATATAATTTTAAGAAGTTTAAGGTAGCTCTTTTCTTCCATGGATATGCTGCCTAACACAAACTGCTTATAACTGTTAATCAAAGCATACATCAGTGCTTTTATCAGCTCACTTTTGAAACCTGTCAAGTAACTTCATTTCTTGCTCATGTCTTTCATGAAACCCTTTCATGTAAATGCTTCTTTATGGGAGGCAACTTCATGTTCTGTGACATTGCCTTTAGTGTTGATCTGATCAGACATTGACAATCCTCATTCTTCTTCTAGAATCCAATTCCCAAAGAACTTATCCATTAGTGTCTCTTGATCCCTTGTATCATATAGACCTATGCATCCCATTCACTGGACAGATTGGGACTGAAGATCCAAATTTAGGTTCAGCTAGAAATCAACTCACTAAACTCATTTTATCTCACTAGGACAATTCATTGTTGCTGTTGTTTGGTTGGCGTTGGTTTTGGTTTTTCTGTCTTCTGCATAAAGTAAATACGTTTTTTTAAAACGTATTTGAATAGCATTGTAGAATAGTATTTGCTATAAGAAATTATTATAGAGCATCTATAATAAATCAAAAGTCTAGCAGGTTCCCAGCTAGAGAAATTTGATTAGCTTGCTTTGGCATTGATATTTTTGCCCCATAATTTAATGACATAGATAAGTTGTGAAAGTTTTAATAGCTTGTTGAAGACAAATAGAAATAAGTATACACAATTGACTTAGTTCATACAAGTTAATGATCACTATATAGAATTGTAAAATTTATCTACTCACATACATATAGAAAAACTGAAGAAAAACTGAGAAAAACAATAATTTATAGGGGCACAAATAAATATTAATTTTTGTTTTTAATAAAAGAATTTAAATATGATTATAAGAAGTCTCAATATTTCCAAGTTTCAGTATAAGAAGGCAGCAATTCATACAAAAATAATTCACAATCATATACCAGTTAGATTGATAATGAAAATGGAAGTAATCGGTAAGTAGAAACTAGTTGTTTTAATTGAATTCAAAATAGGCAGACAAGAAAAATGACAGAATTGTTTTGAAATAAAAAATATTACAAGGCCAGACAGACAATAAAAACAGAAATCAGGAACTCCAAATTGACAAATAAAGGAATAGCTGTCTTTAAAAGTCACGACTGAGATGCTCAGGGCATTGGAATTCACACAGGTACAATTTCAACCAATTCACTTGCACTGTTCTCTATGCTTGTCTTCCAAATAGTGAGAGCTCCCTTTGCATGATTAAGACAAAGAAGTAGCCTGGTAAAACTTAAATCTCTTATGTTAATCAAAACCTGTTTTTCAGTGCCCCCATGAGAATACCAAATATTTAAGTTTAGAGTTGTTGCCTGAAGCCCCCACCATTCCCACACCCACCCCAAATCTACAATAGCACTAACAAGCTGGGTATGTACAAATCCCTGAGCAGCTTTAAGGAAGTTATTTTACTCATCCGTCTTCTTATCACCAAAACTAAAATGAATCATCACTCTTCTTTGCCTGGAAGATCCTTTGTCTGGTCCTATAGAAATGGATTAGCTGTGCCAAGACCTCCTCAAGGAACTGTGACGAGATGAACTATTGAGGACAAAGTAAAAAGAGGCCTGCTTTCATTTTTATAATGTTTTTCACAAGAAATTCCAATTAATTGACTTTACTAAGTTACATTTTGTTTCTTCATCTCAAGTGTAGGAATGCTTTAAAATGATCAAATGACTTAATCCTTTGATAGCTTTGATTTCAATCACTTGAAGATGACATCTTTTTGATAATTTTTATCTTCCTTGTGTATTAACAGAAATAATAAAGTCTATATCATAAATTAGTAAAGAGTTTTCTAAAGGCTGATGGAATAGTATACAGACACCATGAAGTAAGCAACCTAGTGTGTATTAAATGTGAGTGTGGAATCAAACACGATATGATTGTGGGAACACCCACAAACATACACACACACACCATGTACAGCAAGTGCTCCCTGGAAGCACCAGTCCTGGGCAAAAATACCACTTGATAAAAAGCAAGTTGTCAAGTATTCTGTTGTCCTTGCAAGCCAACGACAGAAAACACCAGCCTACCTATATCCAAGCTACAATTCAGAAGTATTTGGCTCAGCAAACAAAATGTCTATGAATCTTAAAAATACTGATGTATTCATATGCTACAAATACATATGTAAATTTCTCCTTTTACATGTGTTGTGTTTTTCCTTCCCTGATGAGAAAGAGAGGCTGATTTTAAAGCAGTTTTTCCTTAAGGCAGAATCGATGGTCTAAAGTTGTTTCAAAGTTGCAGTTTAGCACAAGATTTTGTCGTTTCCTTCTTAGCCAGCAGTCCCCCTTTGCTTTATGTACCCATGGCATGTGACGACGGTGTTTACAATGTGAAAACCACCGTGAGGAGTTTAATGAAAAGATAAGTAAACTAGAACACAGTTGTTTCCGATTGAACGGTCTATACTTTACAAACTCTGTTTTCCTTATCTTTGAAATAACAAGATATGACTCTCCAAGGGTCTTGTGGAGATTAGCTGGAAACATGTACCTTGAAATACCAATAAATCCTCAAAAATATTTACTATTATTTCTTACTAAGTTTAAAGGACAACAAAGCGATAGACAAATCCCTTGATAGCCACAGTAAATAGCAATCTGCAAGCCACATAAAACCATGCTTTCCACAAGGAGAAATGAAACCAAATTGTCCATGCTGTTTAAAACAGTATTTCACGTTTCTTTTTCTAAAAACAAAAAAATTTCCAAAGCAGGAATAAGAGTCAAAGAAGCTAGGAAAAGAGACACCACAGCAGCCTCTGTAGAGCAGCCACCTTTGAAGCTCGGAGGTTTTCTCTTTGAGCAATTTTCTGCCCAGCAACATGAGCCTCTACAGCCTAATAAAAAAGCAGATGGTCTTGTTATTTAAAAGTCCATCTGGGGTCATGCCTACACATTTGAGAATTTGTATCTCAATCTTTCAACCATCCTCAGTGTTCAGAGGGAGCGTTTTCAGGTTCTAAATGTGTGTATTTCCAGCAGGCACTGGAACCATAAATGGAATCATCTGTCCCTAAATGAGCACTTAACCTGAAGATTTGTACACACACCATTAAGCTACCTGGAGAAAAAAAATGTGTTCCTTACACAGTAAGTATTCTTAGTCACGTGTGGCATTTTGTTTAATCAGATTGTTTTTTAGCTACTGTATTATCTAGCCTTTATTTTCCCTTCTGGGGGCTCATGCATCAGCATACGTCCCACATAAATGCTTCACGCTGATCATTTTGACGTGTTCTATCTTTTAGAGTAAACAAAGGAATACTGATTTTTTGCCAACCCAGGGTGACTTGTCTTTTGTAATTTGTCATGCCAGATTTCATCAGCTACTTTATACTGGGTTGGTGGAGAGATGCAACAGAATGCAATTGCCTGAGAACAAAACGATTTATCATACCATGACACGTCCTAAATGATGAAGTTCCAGCATCAACACCAGGAAAGGTTTCCTGGTACTCAAGGAACATACAACAAATGGAAGGATGAACTCTATCATCCAGTGTCCACAACCATGCTGAACTTTTTGTTCATTTCGATAAAAAACACTATGCTCTAGTATAACCTCTCTGATTATATGACATGTACATATACTATATAATATATGTATATACATATATTATGTATATAAAATCATGGAAGCCCTTATGACAAAAGTATTTAATCAAGGCTTGCTTACAGTTTCAGATTTCGTTCACATCTGTCTTCATGGTGTGCTGCATGGTGACCCTCAGACAATCATGGTACTAGAGATGAAACTCGAGATCTACATCCAAATCGTTAGGAAGCAGCAAGTGAGTGCCACTGGGCCTGACTTGGCCTCTTGAAACCTCAAAGTCCACCCATTTTGATACAATTCCTGTAAATCACACACACAAACATACATACACACACACACACACACACACACACACATATAAATTTTTTTACAAACCTAAAACTCAAATACTAATTCAGAACTTATATATCAAGGGCAGTGTACTTCAAAGTTTAAATTTCCCCAGCTTTAACATCAATCCCTTAGCACCTGCTAATTATGAGACATAGCTACTAAGTTCATATGAATAAAATTTCAGAATGCTTCTAAGACCAGCAAATCATCAAGAAAAGTGGATAGACTCATTAGGGAAACCCAGTGATTGCAGTGTCAAATGAAGCTTTATTTTGATTGTTTTTCACTGCATCGAGTTTCTTCCTTTGGGAGTCTGCCAACACACATTTTTAAAAAACATACCTCCCATTGGAAATTACTTAAAGCTCATTTTTCATTTGCTTTATATATTATGTATAGTAAAAAAAATGAAAATTTTAATGCAAATACAAGAATATCTTTTACAATGTATGTAATTTATTTAGATGACATTATTTCTAACATATAAATATTTAACCATAATCAAAGAAGTTACGTGTGTTTGTTACTGTATCTGAAATGTTATTATATCTAAATCTAAGAGTGAGATTTATAATTTATAATAATTGGGAATAATTTTCTTTTCTCTCCCCTCCCTTCCAGCTTCCTGAGTTCCAGAGAAATCCAGAGTTCATCTTCACAACTGTAGACAATGTAATATCTCTGATCCTCCATGCAAGAACAACCTCGACAGACTCCTGGACTTAATGGCTTTCCTTAGCCACAGAAGGAGAGTCTACCACCCCTTTCTTTTATCCTTGACACTAAAGTCAGAACCACATGGCCAAAACTGCCAAGTTCTGCTGCTTTCTGGGTCTAGAACATGACCCCTTGTTGAAATACATTTTTTGAATTTATTTATTTATTTATTTAGTTTACGTTCTAGATTTCATTCCCCTCCCTGTCCACCCTCCTATTGCTCCACATCCCATACCTCTTCCCTGTCCCTCTGTCTCCAAGAGGATGTCTCAACCCCCTACCCCCACCTCACTAGACCTCTAAACTCCCTGGGGCCTCCAGTCTCTTGAGGGTTAGGCGCATCTTCTCTGACTGAACCCAGACCCGGCAGGCAGTGAAGTGAACTTTCACCAGCTTGCTGTTTTAGATGTTTGCCCTCACTGCTTCAGCTTTTCTTTAAGTCCTTTTCACAAGTTGGAAGGTTAGCTGGGTGACATCTTGCCCTAAAATGACCACTTCCTTCATTCCATTTAGCAACAGGCTTTTCTTTACTGCTTATCTCTTTGAGCACTGGAATGGCTCCATGATATTTCTAGGTATTCCTTGTCTCCTCAAACTGTATATTTTATATTTTTCTTTACTTGGTAGTCTTGAAATCTTTTCTGTCAATGTCATTACTGTAAAAAAAATTTTTAGTCTCAAAAATTTTAGGACAAAAGAAGAAAGCATCCATATTCTTCACCAAAATATCACAAGAACACTGTCTTCCACTTTCCTGCTAGCATGGCCCAGTAAACTCCTCCGAAAGCTTCAGTTGCTTTCTAATCCAAAATCCCAAAGTCCACATTCTATCATCCGGAAGCATGGTAAGGCCTGCCGCAGTAATACCTCACTCTCACATCAACTCTTATCTTAATCACTGTTATATCCCTGTGAAGAGACACTATGACCACAGCAACTCTTATAAATGAAATAATTTAATTTTGGCTTGCTTACAGTTTCAGAGATGTAGTCCATTGTCATCATGACAGGCAGCATGGTGGCAGGCAAACATGGTTCTGGAGAAGAATCTGAGAGTCGTGTGATTGGATCTGCAGGCAACAAGAAGAGAAAGAGTCACTGAGTATGACTTGGGCTCTTGAGAGCCCAAAGAGCACCCTCAATGGCACACTTCCTCCAACAAGGCAATCTCTAATCCTTCCAAAGAGTGCCACTCTCTGATAACAAATCATTAGAATCAATGTGCCTATGGGGACCATTTGTATTCAAACAACTTCAGGGTACTAGTGCTGAGAAAATTAGACACAAGCTTCCATCCTAATCCAGAACCTTTCAATAAATGCTTGCAAATAAAAACAAATTATTTTTCCAGGGTGTTTCAGTGGAGATAAAAATCATTCTTAAGGGCAGGTCTCATGCCCAGCCAACACAAAAGAAACTCAGTGGTATCTTTGATAATTCTTTTTCTCAGAATGTTTTGTTGATGCTTTCTTTTAGTTGTTGTTCTTATAGGCCATGTGCATATGTACTAGAGCTTCCCTTTTGAATTATAACTAGGAAACATCTCTTCACATTGTCTATATATTCAGTTGATTCAACTGCCATCCAATCAATACAGCAAAATATTTTCATGGAATTTAATACGATCATTTAACATCTATGAAGAAGCAGCAAGTATCAGCCCGTGTTTACTTTTCAAGCAATATAGTAGACTGGAAGATGTTCAGTACATATTAAATCTGTGGTAACTCAAAAGGAAGTAATTTGATTATGTTTTCAAGGACATTTTCATCTTGAATCATACTGCCTCAAAAATTAACTCCAAAATTATTCTGAAGTTTCAGCACTTACTGCTTTGAAATAGCCATTGTGTAGAATATTGTCTATCAACCAGCCAAAGAATGCCTTCCAAATTATACCTGAAAGCAAGAAGTATAACTGCCATTGTCTCCAGTATATGGATTTGTTACAAATCGAAGACAAGTGTTTCACCATTGGTTTGTTTAGAGGGTGTGTTGATTGCCATGATTGTTTGTTTGTTTGTTTGAGACAAGATTTTCCTGTATAGCTTCCACTGGTTTTGAATTCAAAGTCTTTCTAACTCAAGCTCCTTAATTCTAAGCTGTGATATTCCACCGTACCCAGCTTAACAAGAATCCTGTAAAAACTCTGTTCCCAAGGTTACCTTTCTCTCTGCATATTAACAGTGTTTCTAAAGTATTTGTTATATGACAAGTGTAGTATAGTAAGTCCCAAACTGAAAATATTTCCCCTCACTGTCTATTAAACTTCATAGCATTGGTTTCTGTAACTAGACAAGGTTGATCAGTCTTGATGTTTAACGCAATAAGCTTTATTTTTTTTTTCTTTATTGGATGTTTTATTTACATTTCCTATGTTGTCCCCTTACCCCATCCTCCACCCACCCAGGACCCCCCAATCCCCTCACCCCTCCTCCTTCTTCTCTGTGGATGTAACCTCTATCTACCTCCCCCACTCCCACCTCCCCACCCTCAAAATTCCCACCCCCTGGGGCATCCAGTCTTCATGAAGTCAAGGTTCTCTTCTTCCACCTATGCCCAGCAGGGCCCTCCACTCTTACATATTCAACTGAAGCGCTGGATCCCTCCCTAAGTGCTCCAAGGCTGGTGACTTAGACCCTGGGAGCTGTGGTTGGTTGGTATTGTTGCTCTTCTCATGGTGCCACAAATCCTTTCAGCTCTCCTTCAGTCTTCACTCTAACTCCTCTATTGAGAACCCCATGATCAGTTCAATGGCTAGTTGTGAGCATCTGCCTCTGAGTATGTCAAGCTCTTGAAGACCTCTGAGGAGATATCCATATCAGGCTCTTATCAGCATGTACTACCTGACTTCCACATCAGCCTCTACCTTTGGTGACTGCACATGGGATAGATACTCAGGTGGAGTGGTCTTGAAACGGCCCCTCCTTCAGTTCTGTCCCTCACTTTGTCTCCATATTTGCTCCCTTGAGTAATTTGTTGCTCCTTCTAAGAAGGACTGAAATCACCCCCACTTGGTCTTCCTTCTTTATGGGCTTCATGTGGCCTGTGAGCTGCATCTAGGGCATTTCAAGGTTCTGGGCTAATATCCAATAATCAGTGAGTGAATACCATGTGTGTTCTTTTGTGATTGGCTTACCTCACTCAGGATGATAATTTCTAGTTCCATCCATTTACCTAGGAACCTCTCGAATTCATTGTTTTTAATAGCTGAGTAATACTCCATTGTGTAAATATACCACATTTTTTGAATCCATTCCTCAGTTGAAGGACATCTGGGTTCTTTCCAGCTCCTGGCTATTATAAACAAGGCTGCTATGAACATAGTTGAGCATATATCCTTGTTATATGTTCGAACATCTTCTGGGTATATGCCTAGGAGTGGTATAGCTGGATCCTCAGGTAATGCTATGTCCAATTTTCTGAGGAACCGCCAGACTGATTTCCAAAGTGGTTGCACCATCTTGCAGTCCCACCAACAATGGAAGAGTGTTCCTCTTTCTCCACACCCTCACCAGCATCTACTATCACCTGAGTTTTTAATCTTAGCCATTCTGACTGGTGTGAGATGGAATCTCAGGGTTGTTTTGATTTGCATTTCCCTGACGACTAAGGATGCTGAACATTTCTTTAGGTGCTTCTCGGCCATTCGAGTTTCTTCCGTTGAAAATTCTTTGTTAAGCTCTATACCCCATTTTTTAATAGGGTAATTTGGTTGTCTGGAGTCTAATTTCTTGAGTTCTTTGTATATATTGGATATTAGCCCTCTATCAGATGAAGGATTGGTAAAGATCTTTTCCCAATTTGTTGGCTGTCGTTTTGTCCTATTGACAGTGTCCTTTGCCTTACAGAAACTTTGCAATTTTATGACGTCCCATTTGTCAATTCTTGCTCTTAGAGCATATGCCATTGGAGTTCTGTTAAGGAACTTTTCCCCTGTGCCCAAGTATTCGAGGCTCTTCCCCACCTTCTCTTCTATTAGTTTCAGTGTATCTGGTTTTATGTGGAGGTCTTTTATCCAGTTAGACTTGAGCTTTGTACAAGGGGATAAGAATGGATCAATTTTCATTCTTCTACATGTTGTCCTCCAGTTGAACCAGCACCATTTGTTGAAAATGCTGTCCTTTTTCCACTGGACAGTTTTAGCTCCTTTGTCAAAGATCAAGTGACCATAGGAGTGTGGGTTCATTTCTGGGTCTTCAATTCTATTCCATTGATCTTCCTGCCTGTCTCTGTACCAATACCAGGTAGTTTTTAATCACTATTGCTCTATAGTACAGCTTGAGGTCAGGGATGGTGATTCCTCCAGAAGTTCTTTTATTGTTGAGAATATTTTTCACTATCCTGGGTTTTTGTTATTCCATATGAATTTGAGAATTTCCTTTTCTAACTCTGTGAAGAATTGAGTTGGGATTTTAATGGGGATTGCATTGAATCTGTAGATTGCTTTTGGCAAGATGGCCATTTTTATTATATTAATCCTGCCAATCCATGAGCATGGGAGATCTTTCCATCTTCTGAGATCTTCTTCAATTTCTTTCTTCAGAGACTTGAAGTTCTTGTCATACAGGTCTTTCACTTGCTTGGCTAGATTCACACCAAGGTATTTTATATTATTTGCAACTATTGTGAAGGGTGTCATTTCCCTAATTTCTTTTTCAGTCTGTTTATCTTTCATGTAGAGGAAGGCTACTGATTTGTTTGAGTTGATTTTATAACCAGCCACTTTGCTGAAGCTGTTTATCAGGTTTAGGAGTTCTCTGGTGGAAGTTTGGGGGTCACTTAAGTATACTATCATATCATCTGCAAATAGCGATATTTTGACTTCTTCCTTTCCTATTTGTATCCCTTTGACTTCTTTTTGTTGTCTAATTGCTCTGGCTAGGACTTCCAGTACTATATTGAATAGGTAGGGGGAGAGTGGGCAGCCTTGTCTAGTCCCTGATCTTAGTGGGATTGCTTCAAGTTTCTCTCCATTTAGCTTGATGTTGGCTACTGGTTTGCTGTAAATTGCTTTTACTATGTTTAGGTAGGGGCCTTGAATTCTTGATCTTTCTAAGACTTTTATCATGAAGGGATGTTGAATTTTGTCAAATGCTTTCTCAGCATCTAGTGAGATGATCATGTGGTTTTTTTCTGTAAGTTTGTTCATATAGTGGATTACATTGATGGATTTCCGAATATTGAACCATCCCTGCATTCCTGGGATAAAACCTACTTGATCATGATGGATGATTGTTTTAATGTGTTCTTGGATTCGGTTTGCTAGAATTTTATTGAGTATTTTTGCATCGATGTTCATAAGGGAGACTGGTCTGAAGTTCTCTTTCTTTGTCGGGTCCTTGTGGGGTTTGGGTATGAGTATAATTGTAGCTTCAGAGAACGAATTGGGTAGTGTTCTTTCTGTTTCTATTTTGTGGAATAGTTTGAAGAGAATTGGTATTAGGTCTTCCTTGATGGTCTGATAGAATTCAGCACTAAAACCATCTGGTCCTGGGCTTTTTTTAGGGGGGAGACTTTTAATGACTGCTGCTATTTCCTGAGGGGTTATGGGACTATTTAGATGGTTCATTTGCTCCTGGTTTAACTTTGGTACCTGGTATCTGTCTAGGAAATTGTCCATTTCATCCAGGTTTTCCAGTTTTGTTGAGTATAGGCCTTTGTAGTAGGATCTGATGATTTTTTGAATTTCTTCTGTTTCTGTTGTTATGTCTCCCTTTTCAGTTATGATTTTATTAATTTGGATACTGTCTCTGTGCCCTCTGGTTAATCTGGCTAACGGTTTATCTATCTTGTTGATTTTCACAAAGAACCAGCTCCTGGTTTTATTGATATTTTGTATTGTTCTTTCTGTTTCTATTTGGTTAATTTCAGCCCTGAGTTTGATTATTTCCTGCCTTCTACTCCTCCTGGGTATATTTGCTTCTTTTTGTTCTAGAGCTTTTAGTTGTGCAGTCAAGTTGTTAGTGTGTGCTCTTTCCAGTTTCTTTTTGTAGGCACTTAGAGCTATGAGTTTTCCTCTTATCACTGCCTTCATGGAGTCCCACAAGTTTTGGTATGATGTGTCCTCATTTTCATTGAATTCTAAAAAGTCTTTTATTTCTTTCTTTATTTCTTCCTTGACCAAGTCATCATTGAGTAGAGAGTTGTTCAGTTTCCATGTGCACATGGGTTTTCCATTGGTTTTGTCAGTATTAAAGACCAGTCTTAGTCCGTGGTGATCTGATAAGATGCACGGGATTATTTCAATCTTTTTGTATCTGTAGAGGGTTGTTTTGTGACCAATTATATGGTCTATTTTGGAGAAGGTACCATGAGGTGCTGAGAAAAAGGTATATTCTTTTGTTTTAGGATGAAATGTTCTATAGTTGTGTGTTAAGTTAATTTAGTTCATAACTTCTGTTAATGTCAAAGTGTCTCGGTTTAGTTTCTGTTTCCATGATCTGTCCATTGCTGAGAGTGGGATGTTGAAATCCCCCACTATTATTGTGTGAGGTGTAATGTGTGTTTTGAGCTTTAGTAAAGTTTCTTTTATGTATGTAGGTGCCCTTGCATTTGGAGCATAGATGTTCAGAATTGAGAGTTCATCTTGGTGGATTTTTCCTTTGATGAGTATGAAGTGTCCTTCCTTATGTTTTTTGATTAATTTTGGATGAAAGTCGATTTTATTTGATATTAGAATGGCTACTCCAGTTTGTTTCTTGGGACCATTGGCTTGGAAAATTGTTTTCCACCCTTTTATTCTGAGGTAGTGTCTGTCTTTGTCACTGAGGTGTGTTTCTTGTATGCAGCAAAATTCTGGGTCTTGTTTGTGTATCCAGTCTGATAGTCTGCGTCTTTTTATTGGGGAATTGAGACCATTGATGTTAAGAGATATTAAGGAAAAATGATTGTGGCTTCCTGTTATTTTTGTTATTAGAGGTAAAGTTATGTTTGTATAGTTATCTTCTTTTGGGGTTTTGGAAGATTACTTCGTTGCTTTTTCTAGGTTGTAGTTTCCCTCTTTGTGTTGGCGTTTTCCATCAATTATCCTTTGAAGTGCTGGGTTTGTGGGAAGATATTGTGCAAATTTGGTTTTGTCATGGAATATCTTGGTTTCACCATCTATAGTGATTGAGAGTTTTGCTGTGTATAGTAATCTGGGCTGGCAATTGTGTTCTCTTAGGGTCTGTATGATGTCAGTCCAGGCTCTTCTGGCTTTTATAGTCTCTGGTGAGTAGTCTGGTGTAATTATTATAGGTCTGCCTTTATATGTTACTTGACCTTTTTCCCTTACTGCTTTTAGTATTTTTTCTTTGTTTTGTGCATCTGATGTTTTGATTATTATGTGACAGGAGGTATTTCTTTTCTGGTCTAGTCTATTTGGTGTTCTGTAGGCTTCTTGTATGTTTATGGGCATCTTGTTCTTTAGGTTAGGGAAGTTTTCCTCAATAATTTTGTTGAAGATATTTCCTGGCCCTTTAAGTTAGGAATCTTCATTCTCATCTATACCTATTATCCTTAGGTTTGGTCTTCTCATTGTGTCCTGGATTTTCTGGATGTTTTGAGTTAGGAGTTTTTTGCATTTTGCATTTTCTTTGACAACTGTGTCAATATTTTCCACCGTATCTTCTGCATTTGAGATTCTCTCTTCTATCTCTTTTATTCGGTTGGTGATGCTTGCATCTATGACTCCTGATCTCTTTCTTAGGTTTTCTATCTCCATGGTTATCTCCCTTTGAGCTTTCTTTATTGTTCCTATTTCCAGTTTCAGATCCTGAATGTTTTTGTTTAATTCCTTCTTTGTGTTTTCTTGCATTTCTTTAAGGGATTTCTGTGATTCCTCTTTAAGGGCTTCTATCTGTTTACTTGTACTCTCCTGTATTTCTTTAAGGGAGTTACTTAATTCCTTCTTATAATCCTCTATCATCATCATGAGAAGTGATTTTAATTCTGAATCCTGCTTTTCAGGTGTGATGGGGTGTTCAGGGCTTGCTATATTGGGAGAACCGGGCACTGATGGTGGCAAGAAACTTTGGTTTCTGTTGCTTATGTTCTTGAACTTGCCTTTCGCCATCTGGTTAACTCTAGTGGTACCTGCCCTCACTGTGTAAAACTGGAGTCTGTATTTCCAGTTATCTTGCTTATTGCAGAGCTCCTCGGGGTCCAGATGTCTCTGTGGTCTTATGCTCCTAATCTCCTGGGTGGAAGAACTCCTGGGACTCAGGCCACCTCTTGGATCTGGAAATCCTTCTGCTCTGAGTGCAGTGGCTCCTTGATGACTCAGGATTCAGTTTCTCCACAGGACAGGAGCAGACCGACTCTGTGTCTGCTCCAGCCCAAAGGACCAGGCAGGGGCGGAAGGGAAGTGGAATTCCGGAGGGGCGGGGTTTGGGTAGCTGCTGTGCCCTGAGTGTCCCTGGCTCCCAGATGTATCTCTGGGGCTTAGGGAGTGAGATGGAGTTCTTACCAGCTGCTCTGAGTGCAGTGGCTCTTCTAGGATGACTCGGAATTCAGTATCTCCACAGGACCGGAGCAGACCGATTCTGTGTCTGCACCAGCCCAAAGGACCAGGCAGAGGTGGAAGGCCGCAATAAGCTTTATTTCAAACCCACTTGCTTAGAATATGGAAACAAGACTCTGAACTCAAAGAGCTCAGGAACTCTTTAAGGTTATCATAACACTAGATGCTTCTGGTCTCTGGTCAAGCACTTATCACTGCTGCCTACTTTCCATTTCTAAGAGACTGCTACTTCTGACAACAGTTCCAAATGCTTTTGTTTTAAAAGGTGCAAAGGTAACATTTCCCTGTCTTTTTGTCCTTAGGTTCCAGCTTCTACAATCAAAGATGTAATGTGTGACCAGAGGAGCTGCTGATGTTGACAGCAAATCTCTAAGCATTAAGATCATCATAATTACTTACCAAATGTTCTCTGTGTGTTTTACACGCTGTGTCTAATGTTGAATAAAATTGCTCAGTTCTCTAATCAAAAAGACTTCAGGCTCTGCTTGGGTGATCCAGACAATAAAAGAAATTATCTATGTAATACAAGGTTGTAATGTATTGCTGTAGAACAAAATGCATTGTATTATGAGACAAAAAGACAATTGAGACTTAATTTTATTCCTGGTTCCAGGAAAAGCTATTCAGAGGAATTACTCTTAGACATAAAATTTGTATAAATCTGTCTAGTAACTGTCAAATGAACAAATTATGTATGTGTGCACACTCGCCTGTGATAGGGAAAGACAGAAATTATGTGTGTGTGTGTGTCTGTGTGTGTGTCTGTGTGTGTCTGTGTGTAAGAGAGACACAGAGAGAGGAACAGAGAGAGAGAGAGAGAGAGAGAGAGAGAGAGAGAGAGAGAGAGAGAGAGA
>NW_021620869.1:740889-751850 GCF_004785775.1 Grammomys surdaster
AGAGAGAGAGAGAGAGAGAGAGAGAGAGAGAGAGAGAGAGAGAGAGAAAGGAGGGAGGGAAGGAGGGAAGGAGGGAGGGAGAGAGAGGGGATGTACATGTGTCTGAGAATAAGGGTGACTGTGACAAAAGGTGGAAAAGGAAACAGAATGAAGAAGTTGGTGCTACAGGAAGAAGAAAGAATCAAATGCAAAGAGAAAAGAGGGCTAAAGGGCAACCAGAAGAGGTACTGTATGCTTCCATTCTAGACCTACAAATAGAACCATCTTCAGCTCCTACTATATTCTTTTGAGTGAAAACCTGTATTGTGGAAATATCATTCTTTCTGTCTCTCTCTGTCTCTATCTCTCTGTCTGTGTGTGTCTCTGTGTGTGCATGTGTGTGTGTGTGTGCATGAGAGAGAGAGAGAGAGAGAGAGAGAGAGAGAGACCCAATACTAACCTTTAATAGAAAAATTTTAAACAATATGAATTATGAATTACAGGTTCTGGAAGAGGAAAGGCACAATTATTAAGAAACCCATGCAAAGTAATAGTAGATAAACTAAACAATGAAGATTCATGTGATGACCAACACTATTTAGTGAATAACATATGTGCATTTTGATAAATTATGATTTATATTTACTATATACAAACACAATAAAATCAGGAAAAATTAAGAGAACAAGGCAAAATGTAAAAAGCTAGTTATCCTAGCAAGAAAAGAATTATTTATTTTAATTAGCTCCACTAATTTCAATAAATAAATTGTTTTTTTGAATAGTAACAATATTTCCCAAAATAAAAGTGAGTATAATATGGAAACCATAAATAGTAAATTGTTGGACTTGATAATGCTTCAATAAAAACAATTAAGTAAGAGTTAGCATTTTAAGCAAATCCATAAAAATAAAATATGTTTTTAAAGAGCCACACACTGCTGCTTATTCAGCAATTGTCACCCATTTATATGGCAAAGAAGTGATTAGACAACTCAATGTTTTAATCAAGAAAGTCCCCTGGATATAAGTGTCTGGTTCAAAGTAAGAAATGGAATTACATTATTTTAAAATAACAGTTGTAATTTTAATCAAGATTTTTGCCTAAATTTGCGAGCTAAGTGAGTAACTGATTACATAATAATCAGAAACTAATCTTGTTAGACGGTGATTCCCAAATTTTCATATGCCAAAAATAGTCATTTAAGATTTTGTTCTAATTAGATCCACATGTATTAATGAAAAAAAGGACAGGTGTTTTCTTTAAAAGTAATTCCAATCAATATAATTTAGTGACATAAATGTGACTGCTGCTGCAAAATGGACCTAAAAAATATAGTAATGCTTTAAGAAAGTGTTTAATCAGTTGGTATGCAAATACTTCAAAGTAATTGAACATTTGATTAGTCTTATGGTTTGTTGATAATTGCTTATTCCCCCCCCCAAAAATCAACCATTTATTGAAAATCTACTTTATGTCCAGCAGTGTGGTAGACTCTGCGATACATTAGGGTATAAGTCACACACATCTCCATTCCATTACAGACTTAAAATTCTACTGAAAGAAAACAATATCCCACATAAGTAGGAATATATGTTATTTTACATATGAAATGACAATCGAGAGAATAAATGGTAGAAAGGAAGTCATTGTGCAAATCAGCAAGTGTCCAGAGATAAACACTAGAACACACATAGCCAGAAACCAAAGCCTGTGGATCCATAGAGCCTGCCTAACACTGATCCCTGCTTTCAACTTGAGCAACCTAAACATGGTTTGTCACATGTATAGTCACCATGACTGTAATCATTAAGATCCACTTCTTACCACTGCCATCTGAGATTTTCAATACACATTGCAACACTAAATCTTTCCCAGAATTGAGACAAAAAAAAAAAAAAAAAACCATAGTCCTCATCACAACCAACACAGGACAAGTATCAAAATCCCAGGGCTTGGGCTAGCTATCCTTGCCCATGAGAAACCCTGTTTTAACAATGACTACTTGGGAAATGGAATCACTTAGGTAGAAGCAGTGTAGAGCTTCCATACTAATGTAATGATCAGAGGAAGAGTCTATAGCTGTAATTTACACATAGTTCCAGCCTCATCCTGAGGAATTGTTTCTTTGACAATGGTCAGACATCAAAAATGTCAGCATAAAAATATAAGTCACTTTAGGCTGAGGCTTATAATCTTGTTACTTCCCAGAGTTATGAAAACATTTGCTCTCTGTCATCATAGGTCAGCTGCAAGGTCATACTATAAAAGTATAGTCATATGAAGCCTATAAAAAAATGATCATTTTCAACCAACTACTTCTCACCAAATTGATGACACTTGAATAAGAATACAAAGAAAGTATGAGAGAGAGAGAGAGAGAGACAGAGACAGAGACAGAGACAGAGAGAGACAGAGAGAGTCAGAGAGATAGGGGGTGGATCGTTTCAACAAACTCCTTAAAACAGGAGTCCTCTGGAGATATTAAGAGGAACACATCATGATGGCAGCTGTCACAAAGTGACCAAGGGGTAAAGATCACAGTCACAGAAAATCAAATCCTGAAGAAGAGCAATTTTAGGTTTCAAAGATCATATCTCTGTGTCATTTTGTGACATAAAAACAATTGTTTTCTATCTTTCAGGTAAGAACAAAAATTATTGGATTTTAAATTATTTTAAAGACTTAATCATTTCCAGTAACTATTTCTTTTAACAGAGATTTTAAACAGTGAACCTGCAACTGTTTCATTTGAAAAAAGACAGAGAAGAGAAAGCTGAGGCTCTTATAGGCTCACCATAGCTGACCAGGCTTGAGTAAGCAGCTGAGACCAGAAGGTCGTTAAGGTGCTGTCTGTGTCTGTGCTTCTTTATGATGATAAAAGCTTCATATAGTGCATAATGTATAATCAAATTGTATTGATTGTTCATTTCCAGACTCAGGTCACACAAAAATCAGACTTTTATGACTGGTTTTGTAACTAGATTTTAAAAAATAACCCCTTTATCCACAAATTTAAATTACATTATTACTTCCAAATATGTCATACTTATTGTTTTGCAAATAAATCAACTCAAAATTATAAATTCTAGAATAATTTTGAATTTAGAAGAAGCACAGATAGTTTTACCTTTTTTTCCAGGGGTGGGGGAGGGTGAGTACTAGAGATTGGACCAATGGCCTCCCACTGTACATTGACTTATATATGCAGGCCTCAATTACAATTGTTATGGTACCCAGAGAAAAAATATTGCAATTTAAGCTAATCGCATCTCATTCTGTAACTCTATAGTTTGCTGTATTCTATAAAAGTTGGTGACTCCATTACAGAAGTGTTAAGAGCTGAAGGTCTTCCGGTTTTGACTTGCTAGAAGAATTACAGAAATACTCAGGCAACTTGTTGCTTGAACATGGTCATTCACAACAAAGGGAGGCACACATAAACCCTTCCATATATGTGTTAAACCACTGTAAGCAATGGTTTCCCAAAGCCGATGAAAGTATTAAATAATGTGAATGATAGCCTGAAATCATTTTGTATTTTCTGCAATTGTTATATAGATACTGTAGTTACACTGACACTGTATCTCTGAGTCTGAAGGATTTAATTTCCTACTCAAAGAAAACATGGTCTTATCATGTATTCTACAGCTAAACATTCAATGATATTGCTTGAATTTTATTTCTTTTATTAAAAGCCAAATACAGAGTAAACTGAGCCATTGCAAAAAATTGTATAAGTAAAATCAATCTGAGTGCTTTTCATTGATATTTCTGTTAATAAGAAATGTAAATTATGGAATTTTCATTTGGCATATGTCATTTCAAGTGAATTGCAATAAAGATGTAGTGTTTATAGAACAGTTTATTATAATTCACAGTGAAAGCACTGTCTTCTTCACTCTCTTTGATCTGTAGGGCCTAATTTTACTTGTCTGCTTAAATTTTTTTCATCTTGTTGGTACTTTTCTCTTTTCTTTTGATTCAGAGTGCTTTTGATTTTGAAAGTTGCTCATCCCAGGATATTTTCTGTAGTTAACATCACAAAACCCAGTTGGAAAATGTGAAAGACCATTTCTTCAATGAGTAGCCACAGTTCATGATTGTCAGCCTAATATTAAAGATATATGATTTCCTTCACATTTTTGCAGATATTCACAAAATGAGCCTTTCCTTTACAGTAACACTTAAGAACCTAAGTGTGAGGTGAGCTCAAGCGTCTGTCCTGAGTAATGTTGCACAGTCATCTGAAAGTCTTTCATCTTGGACTACAAGACATTAAACGCATGAATTTGCTAATCCTTATAAGAGTCCTACAGTTCAGCAATTATTTCCATTCTTCTTTCATTAACCAAACCATTGAGATGATCCCAAAGTCATACTAGAAGTCAAATCTGACTATGAATGTGAGAACTCTGCAACCTCTGTTTACCTTGCTATTTAAAATTGTTTCTTTTTGCCAAACAGCTCTTTTTCGACACAGGTTTTTCTAAGTTGTATAACAAATGCAATCAGTTTCTCAATAATGAAGAGAAATAAAACCTATTTCTAAAGATTATTTTAAAACTTTCTAATATGACAGTGTATTTGGTTACTGAAGTAAAACACCATCACCAAAAGCAAATTTCTTTGGGCTTATTTTTTTTGAAGGGGAGTCCATAATTTCCAGGAAGACTTAGAAACAGGGGACTGAAACAGGAGAGCCTACATTTCAACCACAAATAAGAAACTGAGAGAATGAACTGGAAGCTAAGTGTGATGGTTTATATATGCTAGGCAAGATTAGAAGGTGCGGCCCTGTTGGAGTAGGTGTGTCACTATGGATGTGGGTTATAAATCTCTCATTCTAGCTGCCTGAAATTTAGTCTTCCACTAGCAGCCTTCAGATGAAGACAGAGAACTCTCTGCTCTGCCTGTACTATGCCTTACTGGGTACTGCCATGCTCCTACTTTGATGATAATGGACTGAACTTCTGAACCTGTAAGCCAGCACCAATTAAATGATGTCCTTTATAAGACATGCCTTGGTCATGGTGTCTGTTCATAGCAGTAAAACCCTAACTAAGACACTGAGTACACCTATAAATTGTGACATATACAGAGGACGATGCTCACAGCTAACCATTTAACTGATCATGGGGTTCCCAATGAAGAAGTTAGAGAGAAGACTGAAGGAGCTAAAGGGGTTTGTGGTTCCATGGGGAGAGCAACAATACCAACCAACCAGAGTTCCCAGGGTCTAAACCACCAGCCTGGGAGCACATAGAAAGAGACCCATGGCTCCAGTTGTATAAGTGAGAGAGGAAGTCCATGGTCCCCTGAAGGCTGCATGGCCATTGTGGGGGAATTCAAAGGCAGGGAAGTGGGAGTGGGTGGGTGGGTGAGTGGGTAGGGGCACATCCTCATAGAAGCAGGAGGAGGAGGAATGGGATAGGGGGTTTTTGGGTGGGAAGAAAATGGGGAAAGGAGATAACATCTGAAATGTAAATAAAATACCCAATAAATGTTTTTATAAAAAGGAAAAAAAGTTCTCAGGAGACATATATCTTCCAAGTACGTTCCACCTCCTAAAGGTTCCAAATATCTTCAAACAATGCCACCAACTGGGGAACCTGCATTCAAATACCTGAGTTTATAAAGGGTATGTCTTATCTGAACTACCACTGTAAACTATATTTAACTTTGTTGAGGAAACTTATCAACTCTACATTTTCTCAGTGACAAGGATATGTGAAAGCTTGGAGAACAAGCTAGATCTTAGAGAAGTGGGCAGTAGTAACATTATAAGGCTGGTTTTTAATTGGTCACAAAGCTTTATTAATTTCCTGATGCACTATAGAGTTGCACATGTCTGTAAGTGTTGTTCCTTGTTGACCACACCTCTGAGAGAAATGTTCATTCTGGAATTCATTATGGAAAGACATATCAATGGCAACTGTGAAGTAGAAGGACACATCTGTAGCATGCATGTAGTTTAAGGGCATACGAAATATCTGCAGCATGTATGTAGTTTAAGGGCATATTTGTAGCAAATCATTACTGCCATTGCAGTTGTAGACAGAGATTTGTATAAACATTTTATATATTAATGCTAATAGCTTATCTAAGGAATCATCTCTGCTATTCCAGACTTCTCAAACCCTTTAAAATATGCATGTATGACATCATTCACTCCAAGTATACTTATTAAGCTATACATTTTATCAAAATTGTTAGTTATCTCAATTTTATGGATGGGATATGGTATGAATTTTCCATGAACTCTTATCTATGTGAAGTGTAAAATATTAAAAAAACACAATTAATTAGATTGGTATATCAGGCTATTTTTTCAGATAAATATGGTATTCATTATAAAATTTTATAATTTAATTGTGATGAGACACTTTTCCTGATAATGACTTTAGAAACTGAATCAAATACTCAATAAACAACATTGAAATTATTATGCTATGATTAAAAACATAAAACATCACAGCTGTATGTATCTTGAGTAAAGCCCAGGTATATTGGCTGACTAATTTTTTGACCCAACCCTCATCCAGGATTGTTTCAAATACCTCATGTGCCACAGCCTTGTGTCAATTACTGAACTTAATTTTGATATAAGAGACCTGTTAAAAGACTGAGACAGAATTCTCAAAATGCAGTTATGTTCAGTAATTCAGGGTACATGCTTTGAACTAGCCAGGATTATTCACACAATTTCAATAGGCATTTCTAAATAGGAGCTGAATTTTAGAATAGACAAGGTTAATTTACTCTTAGTTTAGTACATAAAAAAATATTATACAACATTAATTTGCTCAAAGATTGCAAGCCAATCTTTACAGGCTTGGTTGCAAGAACAAAACAGAAACTTCATCAAATATTAACATGCTGTGTAACACAATAGTTAAGTATGATTGACTTGACTGAAATTTTAACTGTATTTTAGCAGTAACCAGTTTATTCTCTTTTTTGTTATTTTTAGGTTATTTTATTGGATATTTTATTTATTTACATTTCAGATGTTATTCCTTCCACGTCCCCCCAGAAATGCCCTATCCCATCCCCCCTCTTTCTGCTTCTATGAGGGTGTGCCCCTACCCACCCACCCACTCCCACCTCCCCAATTTCGAATTCTCTCACATTGAGTCACCTAGCCTTCAGGAGACCAAGGTCCTCCTCTCCCACTGATGCCCAATAAGGCCATCCTCCTACATATACAGCTGTTGCCATGGATCCCTCCATGTGTGTCCCCAGGTTGGCTATTTAGACTCTGGGAGCTCTGGTTGGCTGATATTGTTTCTCTCCCCATGGGGCTGCAAACCTTTTCAGCTCCTTCAGTCCTTTCTCTAACTCCTCCATTGGGAACCCAGAGATCAGTTCAGTAGTTAGCTGTGAGCATCTGCCTCTGTATGTGTCAGACTCTGGCAAAGCCTCTCAGGAGACAGCTATATAAGGCTCCTGTCAGCATGCACTTCCTGGTATCCACAATAGTGTCTGGGTTTGGTGACTGCACATGGGATGAATTCCCACATGGGACAGTCTCCAGACAGCCCTTCCTTCAATCTCTGCTCCACACTTTGTCTCCATATTTGCTCCCGTGAATATTTTGTTACTCCTTCTAAGAAGGACCAAAACACTCACTAATATTTTCCATAAACATCTGAAACGTCATTTGCATGTGTGCCATATAAAGGTATATCTTATCATTAAGTGAACTGGATATATTAACTTGGTTAAGGTAGCATATAAACTGTCTGGTGCCCAAACAAGCCCACAAGTAATATCAACCAGAACTGGAAGAGGGATTAGTTTTTGACTTGGAGCTGGCCCTATTCTCAGTGCTACTCCAATCATGCTTCTCAGTCATGGTGTATTTCTTGGGCCTCTGTGATCTGCACCTGTATTATCCTTTTCATGACTTGATGTGATTTTAGTTTCCATACAGAAATCTTAAAAAATCTCATGTTTTAAAATTTATTTATTTTATGTATACAAGTGTTTTGCCTACATGTCCATATATGTACCAGGTAATTCCCTTGTATATACAGAAGGTAGAACAGAAATTGCACTGGATAATTTTGTGTCAACTTGACATAAGCTACAGTCACCTGAGAAGAGGGAACCTCAATTCAGAAATTGCCTTCATAAGATTGGGCTGTAAGCAAGAGGGTAGGATGTTTTTATAGTCAGTGATTAATGGAGAGAATCCAGCCTATTGTGTACCATGCCATCCCTGGTCAGGTGATCCTGCATTTAAAAAGAAAGCAGAGTGAGCAAGCCATGATGAGCAAACCAGGAAAGAGCACCCCTCCATGGCCTCTGCATCAGCTCCTGCCTCCAGGTTCCTGCCATATTTGAGTTCTTGTCCTGACTTCCTCTGATGATGAATTGAGATATGAAAGCATAAGCAGAATAAATCCTTTTCTCCCCAAGTTACTTTGATCATGGTGTTTCATCACAGCAGCAGTAACCCTGACTATGACAACGCTGAATCCTTAAAACTGGAGTTACAGATGGTTGTGAAGCACCATGTGGGTATTAGAAATCAAACTTGGGTCTTCTGCAATAGCAGCCAATGCTCTTAACCTCTGAGCTACTTCTAATATTTTACTTTAGGTATAATTTACCAACCTGTTTTACATTTATATGCAAATTTTAGATTTCCCTGCCCTATTTATAATGCCATTTAGTAGGCTTGATATGCGTGGCTTAACAGTTCAAACTAATTTCAGACATCTCTAGTTTCATAGTCAAATCAACAGCAGCACCTTTTGATCAATGTGGACTCATCTGAGATCTGTGTTGTCACAGCATCTTTTGACTATCATAATAAACACATACAGCAGTGCCACACAGAATCATTGACATCCACATGAACAAAATTTCTCATACATGTTTTCTCTTCATTTTGCATTTAATTAGAATGAAAACTTATGAACAGACGGTTTTACCCAATATTCAAAATTGTGTCAGTAAAATTAGCAAAACCCAGAAAGCAATTTCTGTTCTTGTACGTGGATCAGGGGATGAGATGTATATTGGTTCATTTTCACCATGGCAAAAGAAAGAACAGTTTTTAGTACTCTTGCTAACATCTATTACCCACCCGGGAGCCATTATTATCTGCATAATGTACTGAAGCACTTGCAATTATGCTTACCGTTCAGATGACTCTCCCTTGGTTTGAAGTCACTTTCACTGGAAATGATAAAATTCAATTAGCAGTCTTCCTCAGGTCAGTGTGAAATATCTTCTGAGGACTTCTCAGGTATTGTTGCTCTGTTACAACTACTGTTTTGTAACATTCAATTCAAATGAGCCATAGTTTTGTTCCATGTGTATGGAATTTTAGTAATAGAAGGAGACATATAATTTTCTTAACTTTAATTTCTTTCCTTTAGCTATGAACAAACACTTTAAAAGACAATTTATCATTTTCAAAATGCATACACTTTACTGACAGCATTTTTTTGGAGTGTGATGAGATTTGTATTCAAATTTAAAATATAAGGGAATAATCAGTAATACAAAATGTTTACAGTAACATAAATTAGTTTTTTTGCAATTAGAAGTAGAAATAGTCTGAAACAACACTCAGGAAAGAGTAGCCCTTTTTGGCTTGCTATAATTTCCATTATATACTTCCTATTCTTTTTGGCATGCACTTATCAAAAGCAAATTGCTTTCCTTTTGGTTATTAATTGTGTGAAATTTTTGGCCTTCAAGCACTAGAAAATAAAAGTCTGTAAAGATACATAAAGAGCAAAAAATTTGATAGCTGAAAAAAGGGAGAAAAGGATTTGAGAGTAAACATTAGACACACCACCAATTAAAGGAAGAGATGGACTACTCTGGTGCAGTAGAAGCACAAAGCTTGTGGGAGTAACCAACCAAGATATGATTTTATTTAAAGCCCACTCCTCAAAATAGAATTTATACCTGACACTGTTTGGGTGTCCAAGAACCTATGAGGGATGTGGGGAAAACCAATACTGCTATTCTGCTGAAAGAACATAGCAATAAAACAACTCCTAATGATATTTTACTATATTCAGAAATCAGTGCTTTCCTCAACCATCATCAGAGAAGCTCCTCCTACAGCAGATGAGAGCAAATACATATAGTAACAACCAGACAAGGTGCAAAGAGTGCAAGACCTTAGCACACACTGTCCTAAATGTGATGTCCCCATTAAATTCCTCCCCTCTGGGCTAAGGGAAGTATTCAAAAGAGGGGGCAGAAAGATTGTAAGAGCCAGAGGGGATGGATTAACATAAACCTGCAAATAGACTGTGGTAACTTGCACCACAGGTGTGCATCAGTGAGATCCTAAAAGTGAAAGAAGTGAACACAAGCCTCTGTTCCTAATCCAGAAGCTATCTACAATTGAACAATTAGCAAATAAAAAATTCATCCTCTCCAAGAGAATTTCCCTGGGGAAGCAAATGGACCCCATGACCAGCAATAGATGGTTAACACAATCAAGACTCAATCGTGGAGGTTCTTTGTCTCATAATGTTTTGTCAGCGATTTTTAATTTTCTCAAACCCTACAGGTCCATTGTGTATGTATTATGGCTTCTTGTTTTGTGTTTTCATGGTAGTCCTGTGTAAACAAATGTGTTTGTCTGCATCTATATGTGTTTCATGTACTTTTCCTTTGCCTCTACTTCTTCTGTTTGTTTTGTCATATTTTGAGTTGTTTTGTTTTATCTTATTGAATTATAGCTTATATTATATTATTCCTTAGATATCTGTTTGTTTTCTAAGAAGACACAGAAAAACTATGGATCCAGATGGGAGGAGAGGAGGGAAGGATCTGAAAAGAGTAAGGGGAGGAGAAACCATAATCAGAAAAAAAATATACTCAAAAAATCTATCATATTCACATTGAAAGATAATTTATGATATTATTACATCAATCCAAATATATGTAGAGAGAGATAAGAGAGAGAGAGAGAGAGAGAGAGAGAGAGAGAGAGAGAGAGAGAG
>NW_021620869.1:751860-757879 GCF_004785775.1 Grammomys surdaster
AGAGAGAGAGAGAGAGAGAGAGAGAGAGAGAGAGAGAGAGAGAGAGGATATAGATATAGATGATATATAGGTGATATAGCTGATGCAGATATAGCTGATACAGATATAGATGATATAGATGATTAGCTATAGATATAGATGCAGATGCAGATACAGCTGCAGATATAGATAAGTCTTTGCTCTGTTTTTGTCCCTGCATGTAAGTGGCCCAACTTGGGATCCATCCCATTGGAGTGCACCATATCCTGACACTGTTACTGATACTGTATTATGCTTGAAGACAGGAGCCTACCATGTTGTCCTCTGAGAGGCTCTACAAGAAGCTGATTGAGACAGATGCAGATACTCACAGCCAACTATTTGACTGAGATCACAGAAGAGTTAGGGGAAGGATTGAAGGAACTGAAGGGAATGGCAACCCATAGGAAGATCAACACTGTCAACTAATCTGGACCCCTGGGAGCTTCCAATGACTGAACTACCAACCAAAGAGCATGCAGAGGCTGGTCTGAGACCCCAGAACACATGTAGCAGAGGCCTGCCTCACTGGGAGAAGATGTGCCTAATTCTGTAGAGACTTGACACCCCAGGGAGCGTGTATGCCTGAGTTTGACACCCTCTCAGAGGTGAAGTGGAGGGAGGATGGAGAAGAACTCTGCAAGGGGAGACCAGGAAGGGAGAAACATTTGAGATGTAAATTAATGAAATAATTAATTTATAGTAAAAGAAATATGGACTAATAACTTTATCACTGGCTACTAGGTTTTAATGTTTCTTATAGTTCATTCTGTAGCTTTATCTTCAAACTATTTATCCAGGAAGGGAAGATCAAATTAAATATAGTGTCTTTCCAATTCTCTTTAAGAAATAAATAATATAAAGCTAATATGTAAATTATACACACACACACACACACACACACACACAGAGAGAGAGAGAGTTATGTAGGTGGTAACCAAATTTGTAAAAGAAATACTTACCTTAAGCCTTTTTTGAAAGTTTTTGTTCTGTTTATGTCTAGCTCATGGGAGGTAATCCTCTTATAATAGCCAAGTAAGAGTGTTTCTCTTTGTATTTACCTGAATTCATCAGCTTAAATTCAGAGAAGTGTATGTCATTTTATAAATAAATATTTAAAAGCAACTTTTGTAAATCTTTACATTAGCTGACATGCTGAATTCCATAGAGAAAACCTGATACAACTTAAACTCAACGTTAGCAAATGTATACATTTGTATGAATTTATTCACTAGTAACAAATATTAAATTCAAGGTTAAAAAATGTCCCAATCACTAAAAAATTATTAATTTCTATAAAAAGTACATTATTTACCGTATTTCTTTTTTAATGTTTTCTACACTGACTAGACATTCATGCGATCTATGGCATTTCTGTGTCACAACATTGTAATCCCGAGCTAGAAACATCTTGGAGAGACAGAGTCTCTCTACATAGATGGTGACCTGGAACTCACTATATAGATCAGGTTGGCCTCAAACTCACAGAGACTTACCTGCCTCTACCTATTAAGTGCTTGGTAACTTATAGGAACTACTAAATTATCTCTGCTCCAGTTTTAACAATACTCTAATATGAAAATGTGATGTACTAAAATGCACACCAAACAAACAAAAAAACTACAAAAAATTAAATAATATAGAATAATTAAAACTGTGTGGTTTCTTAATGAATAAATAGAAAAACTCAGTTTTGTGAGTAAGTGTATCAGAGTGTATCTGTATGCATTTTCAGACTTGGCTGTTACATACAGCAAGTGAAAAGTCTCCTTCTTATCTTTCTCTCTAATTCTTTACAAGCCAGTATCATTGTGAAAGCTGAACTTTTACAGAAAAAAATGTGCTTTCTATGCAGATGATGAAAAATGCCTAGAGCAGCAGAAAATAGCCAAATAAAAGGGAGGCCCACAAATTTTTTTGTCTGGAACACAGCAGGACTTGGCTGGTATAACCTGACTTGAGGCAGTGTGATTTTCTCTGTGCCTTGTCCTAATAGTATAACTACCCCAGGAGCAGGATGATATAGTTCACGCATATTGAAGAAATACAATACATCAGCCTGATATATTTTGCCTTTATTTGTGGTAATTATTTCAGAAAAGCACTCAATAACTGAGACATATTGAAGTTCACAATTTGATTACAATATGAACTCTAGAGAGTGAGTAATCTAGTTCTTCACTAGTTTACCTATTCAACACTTACCAGAAGATTATCCAAAATAACAATAAGCTGCAGACTATCACTCAAAGTTGGCCAGTATGAACAGGCATGTTGTACAGTTCATCATCACATGTAACTTCAGATCCAGGGCATCAGAATGCCTCATCTGGATTCCATGTGTACTTGTTCCTTAACATGTGTATGCTCACATGACGAAAAACACGCATATAAAGAATATAAAATAAATTTTATGGAAAGAATGAAATCTAAATAATGCTGAAAATATAACATTGTACTTTTTTATTTCTCTGGCATATTGTGGTCAGTGACAGCTTAAGAATAATTATAGCAGGATAAAAAAAACTCATGCCAACAAAATATATACAACTGATTTAAGGGTAAATAGAAAGAACCCAATCACTCAAACCTTACTAGTCTTATGTAAATAATACAAGATAATTTATTGCTAAAGTAGCACAAAAGATAGCACATGTGCTATCACTAGACAGGGAGAAAATAACCCTTGTGAGACATACATGTCTTAGCAACATGACAGCCCAGATGTGAACCAAACAAGGATGAAAACCATGGTCAAGTTGGAGAGGGTAGAGGAGAGCCCAGTAGACTGCAACCCTACACAAAGAACAACCAGCAAATGAGGAAAGCCATAAACAGATAAAGTGGCTTTTCCTAGGGAAGGCACACTATGTTGTTCAAAGCCAAACTGTTAGCCCAGATGACACAGCTACAAGAAACATTCTACAGAATGAGTAGGTTACATTTAGGAATGTATATATGTATATATATATGAATGTTGAATAGGTAAACTAATAGGTAAAATGAGTGTTGAATAGGTAAACTAGTGAAGACCTAGATTACTCACTCTCTAGAGTTCATATATATATATATATATATATATATATATATATATATATATATATATATATGGATAGATAGATAGATATAGATATAGATATAGATATAGATATACATATACATATACATATACATATACATATACATATACATATACATATACATATACATATACATATACATATACATATACATATACGCATTAATAACAATTAGGCTTTTTTTTAAAAGGCCGTGCATCGGAAGGATAGCAGAAGAGGTATATGGGAAGGTTGAGAGGGAAGGTAGGGAAGGGAGAAATGTTATAATTACATTATAATTTCAAAATAAAAAATTAAATTACCAACCAATATTAAAACAAGAGCAAAACAAAAAGACTTAAAACATAATGAGAAATAAAAAGCAAGTAAAATGTAATCAATGTGGAAATAATGTTATGTATAAAATATACAAGTAGAAAAATGTTTTATAATATTCATCAATTTCAAGTACAGATATTAGACCATAAAATATTTATATTAGTTTCATACATTTGAAGAGAGAAAAGTTTCTCCAAGCTTTCTTTCACTAACGAAGAAAACACATGGATATTGATTTTGAGTAATTTTTAGAATGGTTTTCTTCTTCTTCCTCTTCCTCCTTTTCTTCCTCCCCCTTCCCTCTCCCTCTGCTCTCCACCTTTCCCTCCCCTCTCTCTGTCTCTCTTCCTCTTCCCTCTCCCCTCCCCTTTCCCCTTCTCTCTCCTCCTCCTCCTCCCCCTCCTCCTCCTCTTTTCTCTTCCTCCTCCTTCCTTCCTTTCTTCTTGTTCTTCTTGTTCTTGTTCTTCTTCTTCTTCTTGTTGTTGTTGTTGTTGTTGTTGTTGTTGTTGTTGTTCTTCTTCTTCTTCTTCTTCTTCTTCTTCTTCTTCATCTTCTTCTTTTTCAGTAGGAAGCATTAAAAAGGACAGCTTTATCAGCAGCATTGCCTATCTCCAAAGCTCAGGGAACACTGAACATAATGGAAAATTAGGTTTTAAAAACTTCCAGAGAGTAGGGAGCAGTGATGTGAAATGTTAAGTTCTGGATATAGCATGGCCATTAACTCCTGACCTCGCTATTAATATGGTTACCTGCACAAGTTTAAGCCACCCAACGTCTCAGCATAGACTCAGCGTAGGATTTCATGAGGCCCCACTACTTACTGAGGAGCCATTGGCTATTGATAACATTTAGAGTGGAAAAGTTATTCTTCTTTGAGAATTTGGACACTGTACATGATCCATGCTCTGGTGGACAGACACACACACCTACACATCTGTTCACCACCAATTGAACCTTGTGAGCTGTAAAAAGGCAGGTATAAGTCTGGGAGATCGAAGTATTTAGGGGATCAAGAAATCCTTCCTGTTTGATCTGAAGCCAAGCCTCTATTGCAATTATAAGTTAACATAACATTTATTCCACATTGTTTATTTTCCCCATTTTTCATTTCTTATCATTATGTATCAGTTCCATAAATAAGTATTTATGTATATATAACAATTGTGTATGTCTATAGACACAATACAATCATGTTGTACATTTCTCTGTGTAATGGCTTAACATAGCTAATTAACAAATCAACCATCACACAAAAATTATCGTTTCTTTGTAGTGGGACATTTGACATTTACTTTTGTAGCAAGTTTTTACCTTTCTATTATACAGAATATTAGTGATAAAGTCAAACATAAACTCAAACAATTCCATACCAAATATGACATTCTTGTTCACAATAGTTTTGTCCCTGAGTTGTATATAAAGACATTTTAATTCCTGATATAATCACTTTCACACCCAGAAAAAATTCTTATTGATTTAGAATTTTAATGAGGCATGGATTATGATACACTAGATACACAATTTGGGCAAAAATTTCAACAAACCTTATGGTATAGAAATTCAAATGTCTCCATATTTTAGGACAACAGTGGTTCCAGTGTTTGTTCATCTGGCTAATTTTCCACTTTCTGAGTGTCTAAAGCCATTAACATATTCAATATTCTTACTCAGTTCAATTACACATAAACATCCATCAGAGTTTGCAAGAGTCAAGTGTACTAGTAGACCTTTATTCTGGGCTGATAAAACTATTCTGTGTCTCATTGCAATGCAACTTCATAGACATAAGTGTATGTTTCAGGGCCCACCAAAACTGTACATTCAATATGGGTGCATTCTATAGTTTATAAATTTATGTAAAAGTTTTTTATCTCAAATTTTAGTCACTATGATAGAACTAATTCTGTTAATATACACACAGCACTATTAACTCAAAAATCAAAATAAAAGCGAAATGTTACAGAAGTGGAGCAAAAACGTTCAAGTCTCACCTAGAGCACCTAAGCTGATTAGGGAATTATACAAAAAAGCCTGGAGAGCATAGATATGGTAAAGAACTAGGCAGGATACAAGACTTATTACAATCACCCAGGGAAGATACATTGAAATAAAGCACAAATGCTAATAACTGAAAGGGACTGAGATGCGTCCTGAAGATGAATACACCGGATTCAATTTCTGATAAAGCTTGGAAGAAATTCCCCTTTGGCAGAGAAAGATATATGATAAGGGTTAACACAGCATGGTGGCATATATTACTTCAAATTAATAATCCATGCAAGATAATTCACTCTGTTGATAAGGCAGAATTCACTACGGTGTTGTAATTTTCCCCTTCAGGAACCAGGTAGCAGATGCATAGAAAGCAAGTCTCTGGCTCCAAGCAGAACAGTTGTAACTACTGCGCAAAGTTCCTGGTCTCTGAAAATCAGGAGCTGGGGAGGTAAGAAAGTATGTGCCCCAAAAGAATATATGAAGGAAGAGATTGCAGGCCGCTATTTTTATAATCATGGGCTAGTCTACTATGTGCCACTGCCGCGACCGCTGCTGCTGCCGATGATGATGATGATGATGATGATGATGATGATGATGATGATGATGAT